>NC_084564.2:2867500-2940000 GCF_033978685.3 Nerophis lumbriciformis
TTACCTGTATATATATTATATATAGATATAGATATACACACATATACAAACCCCGTTTCCATATGAGTTGGGAAATTGTGTTAGATGTAAATATAAATGCAATTCAATTATTTGCAAATCCTTTTCAACCCATATTCAGTTGAATGCACTACAAAGACAACATATTTGATGTTCAAACTCATAAACTTTTTTTTTTTTTTTTTTGCAAATAATAATTAAGTGTGTAAGTTACCCATGCCTTGGGCACTAATACACCCCCATACCATCACAGATGCTGGCTTTTACACTTTACACCTATAACAATCCGGATGGTTCTTTTCCTCTTTGGTCCGGAGGACACGACGTCCACAGTTTCCAAAAACAATTTGAAATGTGGACTCGTCAGACCACAGAACACTTTTCCACTTTGTATCAGTCCATCTTAGATGAGCTCAGGCCCAGCGAAGCCGACGGCGTTTCTGGGTGTTGTTGATAAACGGTTTTCCCCTTGCATAGGAGAGTTTTAACTTGCACTTACAGATGTAGCGACCAACTGTAGTTACTGACAGTGGGTTTCTGAAGTGTTCCTGAGCCCATGTGGTGATATCCTTTACACACTGATGTCGCTTGTTGATGCAGTACAGCCTGAGGGATGGAAGGTCACGGGCTTAGCTGCTTACGTGCAGTGATTTCTCCAGATTCTCTGAACCCTTTGATGATATTACGGAGCGTAGATGGTGAAATCCCTAAATTCCTTGCAATAGCTGGTTGAGAAAGGTTTTTCTTAAACTGTTCAACAACTTGCTCACGCATTTGTTGGGAAAGTGGTGACCCTCGCCCCATCCTTGTTTGTGAATGACTGAGCATTTCATGGAATCTACTTTTATACCCAATCATGGCACCCACCTGTTCCCAATTAGCCTGCACACCTGTGGAATGTTCCAAATAAGTGTTTGATGAGCATTCCTCAACTTTATCAGTATTTATTGCCACCTTTCCCAACTTCTTTGTCACGTGTTGCTGGCATCAAATTCTAAAGTTAATGATAATTTGCAAAAAAAAAAAAAAAGTTTATCAGTTTGAACATCAAATATGTTGTCTTTGTAGCATATTCAACTGAATATGGGTTGAAAATGATTTGCAAATCATTGTATTCCGTTTATATTTACATCTAACACAATTTCCCAACTCATATGGAAACGGGGTTTGTATATATATATACTATATATATATATATATATATATATATATATATATATATATATATATATATATACATATGTATATATATATATATACATATATATATATATACACACACACACACACACATATATATATATATATATATATATATATATATATATATATATATATATATATATATATATATATATATATATATATATACATACATGCATACATATATATATATATATGTGTATTCTTCAATGCTTGGCACTCAGCATCAAGGGTTGGAATTGGGGGTTAAATCACCAAAAATTATTCCCGGGCGCGGTGCCACTGCTGCTTACTGCTCCCCTCACCGCCCAGGGGGCGATCAAGGAATGGGTCAAATGCAGAGGACAAATGTCACCACACCTAGTGTGTGTGTGACAATCATTGCTACTTTAACTTAACTTTAACTTTACACATACAAACTGTAGCACACAAAAAAGCACATTTAATTAAAAAAAAGGTTATTATGGTCTTACCTTTACTTATAAGTGCGGGAACAGCGGTGTTCGTGTTGGAGGAGTTGTGAATGAATGAAATATGAAATCCGTGCTGCAGTCTGCAGGTGTACCTAATGTTGTGTCCCTGCAGTCGTTGTTGTTGTTTTTGCACTTTTTGGCTTCTTGTTAAGTGACTTTTTTTGGGGTGGATTCGGTCTTGCGCGTGGAGGGTTCGGGTGTGGGCTTTGGCTGGTGTGGCTCTCCCGTCGGGGGGGTGCATTCTGCGGCGGGGAGTGCATTAACCGGCACCAGGAGGCGGGATTACTGCGAGCCTCACCCAGTACGTCTTCGCAGCAGTTTTATGAATTCCGCCTGAGAAGCTTCAAAAATGTGTCTGCTCAGTTCCCAAACGTTTACTGAGTGTTGTTAAAAGGAAAGGCCATGTAACACAGTGGTGAACATGCCCTTTCCCAACTACTTTGGCACGTGTTGCAGCCATGAAATTCTAAGTTACCGTATTTTCCGCACTATTAGCCGCACCTAAAAACCACAAATTTACTCAAAAGCTGACAGTGCGGCTTATAACCCGGTGCGCTTTATATATAGATTAATATTAAGATTCATTTTCATAAAGTTTCGGTCTCGCAACTACGGTAAACAGCCGCCATCTTTTTTCCCCGTAGAAGAGGAAGTGCTTCTTCTTCTACGCAAGCAACCGCCAAGGTAAGCACCCGCCCCCATAGAACAGGAAGCGCTTCTTCTTCTACTGTAAGCAACCACCCGCCCGCGTAGAAGAAGAAGAAGCGCGCGGATATTACGTTTCATTTCCTTTGTGTGTTTACATCTGTAAAGACCACAAAATGGCTCCTACTAAGCGACAGGTTTCCGGTTCATGAAAAGACGCAATCTCTCCATCCGCACACGGACTACTATTTCACAGCAACTGCCTAAAGACTTTCAAGAAAAGCTGGCTACTTTCCGTGCATATTGTAAAAACAAGATAGCTGAAAAAAAGATCCGGCCAGAGAACATTATCAACATGGACGAGGTTCCACTGACTTTTGATATTCCTGTGAACCGCACTGTGGATACAACGGGAGCACGTACGGTGAATATTCGCACCACAGGGAATGAGAAGTCATCCTTCACTGTGGTTCTAGCTTGCCAGGCTAATGGCCAGAAACTTCCACCCATGGTGATATTCAAAAGGAAGACCTTGCCAAAAGAGACCTTTCCAGCCGGCGTCATCATAAAAGCTAACTCGAAGGGATGGATGGATGAAGAAAAGATGAGCGAGTGGTTAAGGGAAGTTTACGCGAAGAGGCCGGGTGGCTTTTTTCACGCAGCTCCGTCCATGTTGATATACGACTCCATGCGCGCCCACATCACGCTGGTTTTTAATATATTATTAAAGTTTGACTGACCTATCTGACTGTTTTTTTGACATTCCCTTTAGCGCAGTTAGATGCGGCTTACAACACGGGGCGGCTTATAGGTGGACAAAGTTTTGAAATATGCCGTTCATTGAAGGCGCGGCTTATAACCCAGGGCGCCTTATGGTGCGGAAAATACGGTAATTATTATTTGCAAAAAAAAAAAAAAAAAAGTTTATGAGTTTGAACATCAAATATGTTGTCTTTGTCGTGCATTCAACTGAATATGGGTTGAAAAGGATTTGCAAATCATTGTATTCCGTTTATATTTACATCTAACACAATTTCCCAACTCATATGGAAACGGGGTTTGTATTAACCGCACCATGTAAGTGTAAAAAACAACATCATTCATTTTTAAACAAACAAAACAATCTGAAGTTGTCTTTATTCTTAAGTTATCGTGCCATTATTTTACCAGTCCGGCCCACTTGGGAGTAGATTTTTCTCCATGTGGCCCCCCCGATCTTTGTTCGACAGATGAACATTCTGGGTTATTTATGGCGTTTTTATGGCGAGGTGATATTTACGTGTCATGGCTGACATTTTCTTTTCAGGAGTTAATTAACGTGCCTGATTAGCAAACACGAGATTGAAATGTTAATGTGCATAAAACACCCGTCTGGCTGGCGTGTGACGCTGGACGAACGCGGACTCCTGGCTTTGTTCCCGCCGCAACTGCCACGGAATAATGGCCCCCACGAAATGAACGCTGACGCCGATGTGTCTCTTTGATCAAAGGTTGTGCAAGAGCGGCCATCGGCGTCTCCTTGGCGACCAGAGGAGCCACACTCTGGACCTCCTCCAGCATCAAAGGGGACCTCTGAAGAGTTTTGTTTTTTTCCCTCTGGCCTGTAAATGTTGATGCTCGCATTTAACGCCATTCTTCATCCTGCAGGGATGCTACTTGTAAGAAACTCAATTTATTTGTCGCCGTGGAGGCCAGGATTAGTGATTTAGAAGTGACTAAAACACTGCGGATGGACGTTAGCCGCTAGCTAGTGTTGCGTCAGACCAGCTCTTCCTCCCAGGGAATCTAAGTTACTGGTCAATCCCAAGTTCTTTCGATGACATATATATTCTGAGTAAGAAGGACCATCAAGACAGAATTGGAATATTTTCAAGTTTCGATGAGTTTTCAACACTGGGCCATTTGTGATGTCACAGATCGACGGACGTACTTATGTGGGCTTTTTTTTTATCATTCATTCTATTCTAGGTGTTATGTTTAGACTAAAGGGGAGGTGACGGCAAACAGACACCAGGGGGCAGTATATACAATTATTTATGATATATATAGTCAATATATATATATATATATATATATATATATATATAAATAATAATAAACAATACTACTGAACTAAGGAAATGAAGTGTGAACTAGAATACAAGAGTGTGTGGTGTAAGACTATGTGTGTAGTTAGCTGAAGTGTGTTACCAAGTGTTGAAGAGAGCAAACGAGGCAGTCCATGGGGCAGGCAGGTGATCCGGGGCGAGAGAGAGGCGTCAAAGTCCAGGGGCAAGCGAGGAGTCAAGGAAACGAAGGAGGCAGTCAAAATCCAGGGCAACGGAAGGTAAACAGGTAAATAATAAATAAATGGGTTGTACTTGTATAGCGCTTTTCTACCTTCAAGGTACTCAAAGCGCTTTGACACTACTTCCACATTTACCCATTCACACACACATTCACACACTGATGGTGGGAGCTGCCATGCAAGGCGCTAACCAGCAGCCATCAGGAGCAAGGGTGAAGTGTCTTGCTCAGGACACAACGGACATGACGAGGTTGGTACTAGGTGGGGATTGAACCAAGGACCCTCGGGTCGCGCACGGCCACTCTTCCACTGCGCCACGCCGTCCCGTACACCATGAGAAAACTAAGTTCCCGCGCCGATCCTTGGGTCCACTGGTCCTTTATTGAGCCTGCCCTCATCAGACCCAGGAGTGTAGATTGCCGGTGAGTGAATGCAGCTGGTGGCTGCTGCAGGGCGGGGACGTGCGCGGCGCGTCCCTGGATGTGCGCACCCGTGGGCGTGTCCCGAGGTGCGCACAGACGGATGAGCGGCGTTGGCAGGAGCCCGAGCCGTAACACTAGGGTTACTAGTATAGTATCGCAATACTAATGAATCATATTCGGTACTATACCGCCTCTAAAAAGTACTGCCCCCTCCCTCCCTCCCCCATTTTTTTTTACGGGCATGACATGTCATGAAATCGAGCAGACAAGCATGTTCGGCAGCGCACACACACAGAGTACTTACAAGCAGACACAGCGTGTAGACAGAAAAGGGAGAACGGACGCATTTTGGCTTAAAAACTAACGATAAAGGTAAAGTTATAACACTGAAACGGTTTCAGGATGAGGTGCTTTAAGACATGGCTCGCTAGTGTGGAGGATGCATATGTGTTTAAGAGTTCTTTCTTTTTACATAGTCATGTTTAGAGTATCTAGTACTTTTCCTTTCTAAATAAATAAATGGGTCATACTTGTATAGCGCTTTTCTACCTTCAAGGTACTCAAAGCGCTTTGACAGTATTTCCACATTTACCCATTCACACACACATTCACACACTGATGGCGGGAGCTGCCATGCAAGGCGCTAACCAGCAGCCATCAGGAGCAAGGGGTGAAGTGTCTTGCCCAAGGACACAACGGACGTGATTCGGATGGTAGAAGGTGGGGATTGAACCTCAGTAACCAGCAACCCTCCGATTGCTGGCCAGTTTCTTTCGACATTTCAGATGCCTGGTTAGTGTCTTCACCCTTGGAATGTGAACTACAACCCCCACTATTTTCCTTATCAGTGTTGAGATGGGGGCTTTCTTTGTGTGCTAAGAGTGGGCTTTTCCGTTTGAATGTCAGATCAACTAGAGTAGCCGATATGATATGAATGTATTGGTTAAGTTGACCCCCTAAAGCTTTAGTAAAACTTGAAAACATTCCAATTCTGTCTTGATGGTCCTTCTTACTCAGAATATATATGTCATCGAAAGAACTTGGGATTGACCGGTAACTTAGATTCCCTGGGAGGAAGAGCTGGTCTGATGCAACACTAGCTAGCGGCTAACGTCCATCCGCAGTGTTTTAGTTACTTCTAAATCACTCATCCTGGCCTCCACGGCGACAAATAAAGTGAGTTTCTTACAAGTAGCATCCCTGCAGGACGAGGAATAGCTAAACATGCTTCACTTCACAATGTAAACAAACGCCATGGCATCCACTGTAATGATACCAAGTACAGGAGCGTATCTAGTCGATACTACTATGATTACATCGATATTTTTAGCATCATTTCGTTTAAGAAAAATTCACGTTATATTTATAAAGTCAGTAAATATGTCCCTGGACACATGAGGACTTTGAATATGACCAATGTATGATCCTGTAACTACTTGGTATCGGATTGATACCTAAATGTGTGGTATCATCCAAAACTAATGTCAAGTATCAAAGAAGAGAAGAATAAGTGATTATTACATTTTAACAGAAGTGTAGCCGTGAACGACTGCAGGGACACAACATTAGGTACACCTGCAGACTGCAGCACGGATTTCATATTTCATTCATTCACAACTCCTCCAACACCAACACCACTGTTCCCGCACTTATAAGTAAAGGTAAGACCATAATAACGTTTTTTTATTAAATGTGTTTTTTTGTGTGCTACAGTTTGTATGTGTAAAGTTAAAGTTAAGTTAAAGTACCAATGATTGTCACACACACACTAGGTGTAATGAAATGTGTCCTCTGCATTTGACCCAGCCCCTTGATCACCCTTTGGGAGGTGAGGGGAGCAGTGGGCAGCAGCGGCGCCGCGCCCGGGAATAATTGTTGGTGATTTAACCCCCAATTCCAAGCCTTGATGCTGAGTGCCAAGCAGGGAAGAATGCTGGTATGAGCTTTTAAACATAACCCGTTAACTGCTGCCAATCAAATGGTGAATAAGATACTCTTTAGGGTTCATATGTTTGTAAATCTGACTGTGATGAAGTCAGTGCCTCACCAGCCATCAACCTCACCGCACGTCACTGGGTTCCGAACATGACCGCGATAAATGGAAAAGGAATCACTTGTCATACATCAAATGTTTTATTAGCGTGAGCATTAAAAAAACTGTTTTTACAATCTGCTAAATATCTTTTTCAACATTATGAGAGCCCTCTAGACATGAAAAATAACACCCTTTAGTCAACTTTACCCCTGTTTCATTCAATACACTGATGCTGCCTGACGCTGAGCCAATCAGTGGCCATTAGAAATAAATGCTTTATAAAATTTAATATCGGAAATTATCGGTATCGGTTTCAAAAAGTTAAATTTAAAATTAAAGGCACTGCCTTTGCGTGCCGACTAGAGATGCGCGGTTTGCGGGCACAACCGCGGAGTCCGCGGATTATCCGCGGATCGGGCGGATGAAATAAAAAAAAATTAGATTTTATCCGCGGGTCGGGTCGGGCGGTTGAAATAAAAAAAAATTAGATTTTAAATAGATTCAGGCGGGTGGCAGTTAAACCAATTGGTAAATATATATACATAGTTAAATGTTGTTACCCACATACGAAAAACGAGCAGGCACCTGCTGCATATGCCACAACAGAAGAAGAAAAAAAAAAGAGATGGACACTTTTACGGAGCGGAGAAGGGACGCCTCGCCGGGGTCCGGGACCGAGGCCCCTTCCCCCGAGAGGGCCCCACCGGGAGGCGTAGCTGAGGAGATCCGCGAGAAGGGCCCGACGCACGTCCAGGGTCACCACCGCGCCCACCGCACCGACACCCCGCCTCGTCCGCCTTCGCCGCGGCCGGCGTCACGCGCAGCAGGTAAGCAGCTTACTTGCCCGCCACCCCCGTGGCCGGGGGCTCGTAACAGGGGTCACTCCGCGCGCTCCGCCCGCGCAGCTTACCTGCCCGCCACCCCTGTTGCCGGGGGCGCGTAACAGGGGTCACTCCGCGCGCAGTGCGCTCACGAAAGGGGTGGGGCTCACCCTGGTTGATATAGACAGCAGGACGGTGGCCATGGAAGTCGGAACCCGCTAAGGAGTGTGTAACAACCCACCTGCCGAATCAACTAGCCCTGAAAATGGATGGCGCTGGAGCGTCGGGCCCATACCCGGCCGTCGCCGGCAGCGAGACGCGCTTGGAGGTGCGCTCAGCGCGGCTCCCATATGATTGCGCACTGGTCGTGACAGCGTGGCACGCGAATGTCTGTGCTGCATTGGATCAGTCTCCTTTCTTTAACAGGCAAAAGCTTTATAACCTCACTAATGCCTTGCATCGTCTGTATTAGATATAGAACAACGGGCGGGTGCGGGCGGGTGCGGTTCTGATTAAATGTTACATCGGGTGGATGGCGGATGGTTGACGACTTTCTGATGCGGTTGCGGATTAAATAATTGCCTATCCGCGCATCTCTAATACATATATATATATATGTATGAAATACTTGACTTGGTGAATTCTAGCTGTAAATATACTCCTCCCCTCTTAACCACGCCCCCGCCCCAACCACGCCCCCCGCCCCCACCCCCCACCTCCCGAAATTGGAGGTCTAAGGTTGGCAAGTATGGGCTAAATAAATAAAAAAGTAAAATTTATGACTTTTTAAAACACCGCTGTGTACACGGACGTAGGGAGAAGTACAGAGCGCCAATAAACCTTAAAGGCACTGCCTTTGCGTGCCGGCCCAATCACATAATATCAACGGCTTTTCACACACACTAGTGAATGCAATGCATACTTGGTCAACAGCCATACTGGTCACACTTTAACAGTGTTACAAATATGCGCCACACTGTGAACCCACACCAAACAAGAATGACAAACACATTTCGGGAGAACATCCGCACCGTAACACAACATAAACACAACGGAACAAATACCCAGAATCCCTTGCAGCACTAACTCTTCCGGGACGCTACAATATACACCCCCCGCTACTTCCTACCCCCCCTCACCTCAACCTCCTCATGCTCTCTCAGGGAGAGCATGTCCCAAATTCCAAGCTGCTGTTTTGAGGCATGTTACAAAAAAATAATGCACTTTGTGACTTCAATAATAAATATGGCAGTGCCATGTTGGCATTTTTTTTTACATAACTTGAGTTGATTTACTTTGGAAAACCTTGTTACATTGTTTAATGCATCCGGCGGGGCATCACAACAAAATTAGGCATAATAATGTGTTCATTCCACAACTGTATATATCGTATCAGTTGATATCGGAATCGGTAATTAAGAGTTGGACAGTATCGGAATATCGGCAAAAAAAGCCATTATCGGACATCTCTAGTGGCCATAGTACTGAACAGCACGCTCTGATTAGTTTGGTCTCCTCTCGTGGCCAATACGACTGGAGTATTGATATTTTTACTTCATTCAGTCATTTTAACGCTTGAAAATGTTTAATTTATAGAGGGTGCACAAAAAAATTGATTCCAGTCATAAATTATTAATGAATTAATTATTAAGTGTTCTCTTGTTTAACGCTGTGGGTACATTCCAAAAAATACCTGCTTTAAGTGAAATCCATGTAGTAGAAGTAGATTTTTTTTTTTTTTTCCGTTTTTTATGTGTTTTCATTCATTATATATTTTTTTCGTTTACACTATCGTATTTTCCGGACCATAGGGCGCACAGGATTATAAGGCGCACTGCCGATGAATGGCAGTGCACGTTTTGAGACATTTTATACAACTACAGCAGCAGAAATGTGCTGCTGAAGCAAGTCCGTTTTTTTTTATTTTTTGTAAGGGTCCCGCCTTACGAAATTTTAGCAAAAATTTTTTTTCGTAATTGATGCATTTTCTTCTATTTTTAGGTTGTATCGGGGCACCTGATGACGTTTTGAGACATTTTATACAACTACAGCAGCAGAAATATGCTGCTGAAGCAAGTCCGTTTTTTTGAATTTTTTGTAAGGGTCCCCCCTTACGAAATTTTAGCAAAATGTTTTTTCGTAAACGATGCATTTTCTTCCATTTTTAGGTTGTGTCGGGACTTCTGATGACATTTTGAGACATTTTATACAACTACAGCACCAGAAATGTGCTGCTGAAGCAAGTCCATTTTTTTTTATTTTTTGTAAGGGTCCCCCCTTAAGAAATTTTAGCAAAAAAAATGTTCCGTAAAATATGCATTTTCTTCCATTTTTAGGTTGTGTCGGGACTCCTGATGACGTTTTGAGACATTTTATACAACTACAGCAGCAGAAATGTGCTGCTGAAGCAAGTCCGTTTTTTTGAATTTTTTGTAAGGGTCCCGCCTTACGAAATTTTAGCAACATTTTTTTTCCGTAAAATATGCATTTTCTTCCATTTTTAGGTTGTGTCGGGACTCCTGATGACATTTTGAGACATTTTATACAACTACAGCACCAGAAATGTGCTGCTGAAGCAAGTCCGTTTTTTTGAATTTTTTGTAAGGTTCCCCCCTTACGAAATTTTAGCAAACATTTTTTTCCGTAAAATATGCATTTTCTTCCATTTTTAGGTTGTGTCGGGACTCCTGATGACGTTTTGAGACATTTTATACAACTACAGCAGCAGAAATGTGCTGCTGAAGCAAGTCTGTTTTTTTGAATTTTTTGTAAGGGTCCCGCCTTACGAAATTTTAGCAAAATTTTTTTTTCGTAATTGATGCATTTTCTTCTATTTTTAGGTTGTGTCGGGACACCTGATGACGTTTTGAGACATTTTATACAACTACAGCAGCAGAAATGTGCTGCTGAAGCAAGTCTGTTTTTTTTAATTTTTTGTAAGGGTCCCGCCTTACGAAATTTTAGCAAAATTTTTTTTTCGTAATTGATGCATTTTCTTCTATTTTTAGGTTGTGTCGGGACACCTGATGACGTTTTGAGACATTTTATACAACTACAGCACCAGAAATGTGCTGCTGAAGCAAGTCCGTTTTTTTGAATTTTATGTAAGGGTCCCGCCTTACGAAATTTTAGCAAAAATTTTTTTTCGTAATTGATGCATTTTCTTCTATTTTTAGGTTGTGTCGGGACTCCTGATGACATTTTGAGACATTTTATACAACTACAGCACCAGAAATGTGCTGCTGAAGCAAGTCCGTTTTTTTGAATTTTATGTAAGGGTCCCGCCTTACGAAATTTTAGCAAAATTTTTTTTTCGTAAACTATGCATTTTCTTCTATTTTTAGGTTGTATCGGGACACCTGATGACGTTTTGAGACATTTTATACAACTACAGCACCAGAAATGTGCTGCTGAAGCAAGTCTGTTTTTTTGAATTTTTTGTAAGGGTCCCGCCTTACGAAATTTTAGCAAAATTTTTTTTTCGTAATTGATGCATTTTCTTCTATTTTTAGGTTGTGTCGGGACTCCTGATGACATTTTGAGACATTTTATACAACTACAGCACCAGAAATGTGCTGCTGAAGCAAGTCCGTTTTTTTGAATTTTTTGTAAGGGTCCCGCCTTACTAAATTTTAGAGAAAAAAAAATTCCGTAAACTATGCATTTTCTTCTATTTTTAGGTTGTGTCGGGACACCTGATGACGTTTTGAGACATTTTATACAACTACAGCACCAGAAATGTGCTGCTGAAGCAAGTCTGTTTTTTTGAATTTTTTGTAAGGGTCCCGCCTTACGAAATTTTAGCAAAATTTTTTTTTCGTAAAATATACATTTTCTTCCATTTTTAGGTTGTGTCGGGACTCCTGATGACGTTTTGAGACATTTTATACAACTACAGCACCAGAAATGTGCAGCTGAAGCAAGTCCATTTTTTTGAAGTTTTTGTAAGGGTCCCGCCTTACGAAATTTTTGCAAAAAAATATTTCCGTAAACTATGCATTTTCTTCCATTTTTAGGTTGTGTCGGGACACCTGATGACGTTTTGAGACATTTTATACAACTACAGCACCAGAAATGTGCAGCTGAAGCAAGTCCGTTTTTTTGAATTTTTTGTAAGGGTCCCTCCCGCCTTACTAAATTTTAGAAAAAAAAAAATTCCGTAAACTATGCATTTTCTTCTATTTTTAGGTTGTGTCGGGACACCTGATGACGTTTTGAGACATTTTATAAAACTACAGCACCAGAAATGTGCTGCTGAAGCAACTCCGTTTTTTTGAATTTTTTGTAAGGGTCCCGCCTTACGAAATTTTAGCAAACATTTATTTTCGTAATTGATGCATTTTCTTCTATTTTTAGGTTGTGTCGGGACACCTGATGACGTTTTGAGACATTTTATACAACTACAGCAGCAGAAATGTGCAGCTGAAGCAAGTCTGTTTTTTTTAATTTTTTGTAAGGGTCCCGCCCTATGAAATTTTAGCAAAATTTTTTTTTCGTAATTGATGCATTTTCTTCTATTTTTAGGTTGTGTCGGGACTCCTGATGACATTTTGAGACATTTTATACCACTACAGCACCAGAAATGTGCTGCTGAAGCAAGTCTGTTTTTTTGAATTTTTTGTAAGGGTCCCGCCCTATGAAATTTTTGCAAAAAATTTTTTCCGTAAAATATGCATTTTCATCCATTTTTAGGTTGTGTCGGGACACCTGATGACGTTTTGAGACATTTTATACAACTACAGCAGCAGAAATATGCTGCTGAAGCAACTCCGTTTTTTTGAATTTTTTGTAAGGGTCCCCCCTTACTAAATTTTAGAGAAAAAAAAATTCCGTAAACTATGCATTTTCTTCTATTTTTAGGTTGTGTCGGGACACCTGATGACGTTTTGAGACATTTTATACAACTACAGCACCAGAAATATGCTGCTGAAGCAAGTCCGTTTTTTTGAATTTTTTGTAAGGGTCCCGCCTTACGAAATTTTAGCAAAAATTTATTTTCGTAATTGATGCATTTTCTTCTATTTTTAGGTTGTGTCAGGACTCCTGATGACATTTTGAGACATTTTATACAACTACAGCACCAGAAATGTGCTGCTGAAGCAAGTCTGTTTTTTTGAATTTTTTGTAAGGGTCCCCCCTTACGAAATTTTAGCAAAAAATGTTTTCCTTAAAAATGCATTTTCTTCCATTTTTAGGTTGTGTCGGGACTCCTGATGACGTTTTGAGACATTTTATACAACTACAGCACCAGAAATGTGCTGCTGAAGCAAGTCCGTTTTTTTGAATTTTTTGTAAGGGTCCCCCCTTACGAAATTTTAGCAAACAATTTTTTCCGTAAAATATGCATTTTCTTCCATTTTTAGGTTGTGTCGGGACTCCTGATGACGTTTTGAGACATTTTATACAACTACAGCATCAGAAATATGCTGCTGAAGCAAGTCCGTTTTTTTGAATTTTTTTTAAGGGTCCCCCCTTACGAAATTTTAGCAAACATTTTTTTTCGTAATTGATGCATTTTCTTCTATTTTTAGGTTGTGTCGGGACTCCTGATGACATTTTGAGACATTTTATACAACTACAGCACCAGAAATGTGCAGCTGAAGCAAGTCCGTTTTTTTGAATTTTTTGTAAGGGTCCCGCCTTACGGAATTTTAGCAAACATTTTTTTTTGTAATTGATGCATTTTGTTCTATTTTTAGGTTGTGTCGGGACTCCTGATGACATTTTGAGACATTTTATACAACTACAGCACCAGAAATGTGCTGCTGAAACAAGTCCGTTTTTTTTAATTGTTTGCAAGGGTCCCCCCTTACAAAATTTTAGCAAAAATTTTTTTCCATAAAATATGCATTTTCTTCCATTTTTAGGTTGTGTCGGGACTCCTGATGACATTTTGAGACATTTTATACAACTACAGCACCAGAAATGTGCAGCTGAAGCAAGTCCGTTTTTTTGAATTTTTTGTAAGGGTCCCCCCTTACGAAATTTTAGCAACAATTTTTTCCCGTAAAATATGCATTTTCTTCCATTTTTAGGTTGTGTCGGGACTCCTGATGACATTTTGAGACATTTTATACAACTACAGCACCAGAAATGTGCTGCTGAAGCAAGTCCGTTTTTTTGAATTTTTTGTAAGGGTCCCCCCTTACGAAATTTTATCAAAAATTTTTTTCCGTAACATATGCATTTTCTTCAATTTTTATGTTGTGTCGGGACTCCTGATGACGTTTTGAGACATTTTATACAACTACAGCAGCAGAAATGTGCAGCTGAAGCAAATCCGTTTTTTTGAATTTTTTGTAAGGGTCCCGCCTTACTAAATTTTAGAGAAAACAAATTCCGTAAACTATGCATTTTCTTCTATTTTTAGGTTGTGTCGGGACTCCTGATGACGTTTTGAGACATTTTATACAACTACAGCACCAGAAATGTGCTGCTGAAGCAAGTCCGTTTTTTTGAATTTTTTGTAAGGGTCCCCCCTTACGAAATTTTAGCAACATTTTTTCCGTAAACTATGCATTTTCTTCTATTTTTAGGTTGTGTCGGGAATCCTGATGACGTTTTGAGACATTTTATACAACTACAGCAGCAGAAATGTGCTGCTGAAGCAACTCCGTTTTTTTGAATTTTTTGTAAGGGTCCCGCCTTACGAAATTTTAGCAAAAAATTTTTTCCGTAAACTATGCATTTTTTTCTATTTTTAGGTTGTGTCGGGACTCCTGATGACGTTTTGAGACATTTTATACAACTACAGCACCAGAAATGTGCTGCTGAAGCAAGTCTGTTTTTTTTAATTTTTTGTAAGGGTCCCGCCTTATGAAATTTTAGCAACATTTTTTTTCCGTAAACTATGCATTTTCTTCTATTTTTAGGTTGTGTCGGGACACCTGATGACGTTTTGAGACATTTTATACAACTACAGCACCAGAAATGTGCTGCTGAAGCAAGTCTGTTTTTTTGAATTTTTTGTAAGGGTCCCGCCTTACAAAATTTTAGCAAAATTTTTTTTTCGTAATTGATGCATTTTCCTCTATTTTTAGGTTGTGTCGGGACTCCTGATGACGTTTTGAGACATTTTATACAACTACAGCACCAGAAATGTGCAGCTGAAGCAAATCCGTTTTTTTGAATTTTTTGTAAGGGTCCCGCCTTACAAAATTTTAGCAAATTTTTTTTTCCGTAAACTATGCATTTTCTTCTATTTTTAGGTTGTGTCGGGACACCTGATGACGTTTTGAGACATTTTATACAACTACAGCACCTTACGAAATTTTAGCAAAAATTTTTTTTCGTAATTGATGCATTTTCTTCTATTTTTAGGTTGTGTCGGGACACCTGATGACGTTTTGAGACATTTTATACAACTACAGCAGCAGAAATGTGCTGCTGAAGCAACTCCGTTTTTTTTAATTTTTTGTAAGGGTCCCCCCTTACGAAATTTTTGCAAAAATTTTTTTCATGAACGATGCATTTTCTTCCATTTTTAGGTTGTCGGGACTCTTGATGACGTTTTGAGACATTTTATACAACTACAGCAGCAGAAATGTGCTGCTGAAGCAAGTCTGTTTTTTTGAATTTTTTGTAAGGGTCCCGCCTTACAAAATTTTAACAAAAATTTTTTTTCATAATTGATGCATTTTCTTCTATTTTTAGGTTGTGTCGGGACTCCTGATGACATTTTGAGACATTTTATACAACTACAGCACCAGAAATGTGCTGCTGAAGCAAGTCTGTTTTTTTTAATTTTTTGTAAGGGTCCCCCCTTACGAAATTTTAGCAAACAATTTTTTCCGTAAAATATGCATTTTCTTCCATTTTTAGGTTGTGTCGGGACTCCTGATGACGTTTTGAGACATTTTATACAACTACAGCACCAGAAATGTGCAGCTGAAGCAAATCCGTTTTTTTGAATTTTTTGTAGGGGTCCCCCCTAACGAAATTTTAGCAAACAATTTTTTCCGTAAAATATGCATTTTCTTCCATTTTTAGGTTGTGTCGGGACTCCTGATGACGTTTTGAGACATTTTATACAACTACAGCACCAGAAATGTGCTGCTGAAGCAAGTCCGTTTTTTTGAATTTTTTGTAAGGGTCCCGCCTTACGAAATTTTACCAAAAATTTATTTTCGTAATTGATCCATTTTCTTTTATTTTTAGGTTGTGTCGGGACTTCTGATGACGTTGTGAGACATTTTATACAACTACAGCACCAGAAATGTGCTGCTGAAGCAAGTCTGTTTTTTTGAATTTTTTGTAAGGGTCCCGCCTTACGAAATTTTAGCAACATTTTTTTTCCGTAAACTATGCATTTTCTTCTATTTTTAGGTTGTGTCGGGACACCTGATGACGTTTTGAGACATTTTATACAACTACAGCACCAGAAATGTGATGCTGAAGCAAGTCTGTTTTTTTGAATTTTTTGTAAGGGTCCTGCCTTACAAAATTTTAGCAAAATTTTTTTTTCGTAATTGATGCATTTTCTTCTATTTTTAGGTTGTGTCGGGACACCTGATGACGTTTTGAGACATTTTATACAACTACAGCACCAGAAATGTGCTGCTGAAGCAAGTCTGTTTTTTTGAATTTTTTGTAAGGGTCCCGCCTTACGAAATTTTAGCCAAAAATTTTTTTCGTAATTGATGCATTTTCTTCTATTTTTAGGTTGTGTCGGGACACCTGATGACGTTTTGAGACATTTTATACAACTACAGCACCAGAAATGTGCTGCTGAAGCAAGTCCGTTTTTTTGAATTTTTTGTAAGGGTCCCCCCTTACGAAATTTTAGAAAAAAAAAAATTCCGTAAACTATGCATTTTCTTCTATTTTTAGGTTGTGTCGGGACTCCTGATGACGTTTTGAGACATTTTATACAACTACAGCACCAGAAATGTGCTGCTGAAGCAAGTCTGTTTTTTTGAATGTTTTGTAAGGGTCCCGCCTTACAAAATTTTAGCAAAAATTTTTTTTCGTAATTGATGCATTTTCTTCTATTTTTAGGTTGTGTCGGGACTCCTGATGACATTTTGAGACATTTTATACAACTTCAGCACCAGAAATGTGCAGCTGAAGCAAGTCCGTTTTTTTGAATTTTTTGTAAGGGTCCCCCCTTACGAAATTTTAGCAAAATTTTTTTTCCGTAAAATATGCATTTTCTTCCATTTTTAGGTTGTGTCGGGACTCCTGATGACATTTTGAGACATTTTATACAACTACAGCACCAGAAATGTGCTGCTGAAGCAAGTCTGTTTTTTTTAATTTTTTGTAAGGGTCCCGCCTTACGAAATTTTAGCAACATTTTTTTTCCGTAAACTATGCATTTTCTTCTATTTTTAGGTTGTGTCGGGACACCTGATGACGTTTTGAGACATTTTATACAACTACAGCAGCAGAAATGTGCTGCTGAAGCAAGTCTGTTTTTTTGAATTTTTTGTAAGGGTCCCGCCTTACGAAATTTTAGCAAAATTTTTTTTTCGTAATTGATGCATTTTCTTCTATTTTTAGGTTGTGTCGGGACACCTGATGACGTTTTGAGACATTTTATACAACTACAGCAGCAGAAATGTGCTGCTGAAGCAAGTCTGTTTTTTTGAAATTTTTGTAAGGGTCCCCCCTTACGAAATTTTTGCAAAAATTTGTTTCCGTAAAATATGCATTTTCTTCCATTTTTAGGTTGTGTCGGGACTCCTGATGACGTTTTGAGACATTTTATACAACTACAGCACCAGAAATGTGCTGCTGAAGCAAGTCCGTTTTTTTGAATTTTTTGTAAGGGTCCCGCCGTACGAAATTTTAGCAAACATTTTTTTTCGTAATTGATGCATTTTCTTCTATTTTTAGGTTGTGTCGGGACTCCTGATGACGTTTTGAGACATTTTATACAACTACAGCAGCAGAAATGTGCAGCTGAAGCAAGTCCGTTTTTTTGAACTTTTTGTAAGGGTCCGCCTTACTAAATTTTAGAAAAAAAAAATTCCGTAAACTATGCATTTTTTTCTATTTTTAGGTTGTGTCGGGACTCCTGATGACATTTTGAGACATTTTATACAACTACATCACCAGAAATGTGCTGCTGAAGCAAGTCCGTTTTTTTTAATTTTTTGTAAGGGTCCCGCCTTAAGAAATTTTAGCAACATTTTTTTTCCGTAAACTATGCATTTTCTTCTATTTTTAGGTTGTGTCGGGACACCTGATGACGTTTTGAGACATTTTATACAACTACAGCACCAGAAATGTGCTGCTGAAGCAAGTCTGTTTTTTTGAATTTTTTGTAAGGGTCCCGCCTTACGAAATTTTAGCAAAATTTTTTTTCCGTAAACTATGCATTTTCTTCCATTTTTAGGTTGTGTCGGGACTCCTGATGATGTTTTGAGACATTTTATACAACTACAGCACCAGAAATGTGCTGCTGAAGCAAGTCCGTTTTTTTTAATTTTTTGTAAGGGTCCCGCCTTACGAAATTTTTGCAAAAATTTTTTTCCGTAATTGATACATTTTCTTCTATTTTTAGGTTGTGTCGGAACTCCTGATGACGTTTTGAGACATTTTATACAACTACAGCACCAGAAATGTGCTGCTGAAGCAAGTCCGTTTTTTTGAATTTTTTGTAAGGGTCCCCCCTTACGAAATTTTAGAAAAAATTTTTTTCCGTGAACTATGCATTTTCTTCTATTTTTGAGTTGTGTCGGGACACCTGATGACGTTTTGAGACATTTTATACAACTACAGCACCAGAAATGTGCTGCTGAAGCAAGTCCGTTTTTTTGAATTTTTTGTAAGGGTCCCCCCTTACGAAATTTTAGCAAAAATTTGTTTCGGTAAAATATGCATTTTCTTCCATTTTTAGGTTGTGTCGGGACTCCTGATGACGTTTTGAGACATTTTATACAACTACAGCAGCAGAAATGTGCAGCTGAAGCAAGTCCGTTTTTTTGAACTTTTTGTAAGGGTCCGCCTTACTAAATTTTAGAAAAAAAAAATTCCGTAAACTATGCATTTTTTTCTATTTTTAGGTTGTGTCGGGACTCCTGATGACATTTTGAGACATTTTATACAACTACAGCAGCAGAAATGTGCTGCTGAAGCAAGTCCGTTTTTTTGAATTTTTTGTAAGGGTCCCCCCTTACGAAATTTTAGCAAAAATTTGTTTCGGTAAAATATGCATTTTCTTCCATTTTTAGGTTGTGTCGGGACTCCTGATGACGTTTTGAGACATTTTATACAACTACAGCAGCAGAAATGTGCAGCTGAAGCAAGTCCGTTTTTTTGAACTTTTTGTAAGGGTCCGCCTTACTAAATTTTAGAAAAAAAAAATTCCGTAAACTATGCATTTTTTTCTATTTTTAGGTTGTGTCGGGACTCCTGATGACATTTTGAGACATTTTATACAACTACATCACCAGAAATGTGCTGCTGAAGCAAGTCCGTTTTTTTTAATTTTTTGTAAGGGTCCCGCCTTAAGAAATTTTAGCAACATTTTTTTTCCGTAAACTATGCATTTTCTTCTATTTTTAGGTTGTGTCGGGACTCCTGATGACATTTTGAGACATTTTATACAACTACAGCACCAGAAATGTGCTGCTGAAGCAAGTCTGTTTTTTTGAATTTTTTGTAAGGGTCCCGCCTTACGAAATTTTAGCAACATTTTTTTCCCGTAAACTATGCATTTTCTTCTATTTTTAGGTTGTGTCGGGACACCTGATGATGTTTTGAGACATTTTATACAACTACAGCACCAGAAATGTGCTGCTGAAGCAAGTCCTTTTTTTTGAATTTTTTGTAAGGGTCCCCCCTTACGAAATTTTAGCAAAAAATTTTTTCCGTAAAATATGCATTTTCTTCCATTTTTAGGTTGTGTCGGGACTCCTGATGACGTTTTGAGACATTTTATACAACTACAGCACCAGAAATGTGCTGCTGAAGCAAGTCTGTTTTTTTGAATTTTTTGTAAGGGTCCCGCCTTACGAAATTTTAGCAAAAATTTTTTTCCGTAAAATATGCATTTTCTTCCATTTTTAGGTTGTGTCGGGACTCCTGATGACGTTTTGAGACATTTTATACAACTACAGCACCAGAAATGTGCTGCTGAAGCAAGTCTGTTTTTTTGAATTTTTTGTAAGGGTCCCGCCTTACGAAATTTTAGCAAAATTTTTTTTTCGTAATTGATGCATTTTCTTCTAGTTTTAGGTTGTGTCGGGACACCTGATGACGTTTTGAGACATTTTATACAACTACAGCAGCAGAAATGTGCTGCTGAAGCAACTCCGTTTTTTTGAATTTTTTGTAAGGGTCCCCCCTTACGAAGTTTTAGCAAATTTTCTTTTCGTAAATGATGCATTTTCTTCCATTTTTAGGTTGTGTCGGGACTCCTGATGACGTTTTGAGACATTTTATACAACTACAGCACCAGAAATGTGCTGCTGAAGCAAGTCTGTTTTTTTGAATTTTTTGTAAGGGTCCCGCCTTACGAAATTTTAGCAACATTTTTTTTCCGTAAACTATGCATTTTCTTCTATTTTTAGGTTGTATCGGGACACCTGATGACGTTTTGAGACATTTTATACAACTACAGCAGCAGAAATGTGCTGCTGAAGCAAGTCTGTTTTTTTTTATTTTTTGTAAGGGTCCCGCCTTACGAAATTTTAGCAAAAATTTTTTTTCGGAATTGATGCATTTTCTTCTATTTTTAGGTTGTGTCGGGACTCCTGATGACATTTTGAGACATTTTATACAACTACAGCACCAGAAATGTGCTGCTGAAGCAAGTCCGTTTTTTTGAATTTTTTGTAAGGGTCCCCCCTTACGAAATTTTAGCAAAAAAATTTTTCCGTAAAATATGCATTTTCTTCCATTTTTAGGTTGTGTCGGGACTCCTGATGACGTTTTGAGACATTTTATACAACTACAGCAGCAGAAATGTGCTGCTGAAGCAAGTCTGTTTTTTTGAATTTTTTGTAAGGGTCCCGCCTTACGAAATTTTAGCAAAATTTTTTTTTCGTAATTGATGCATTTTCTTCTAGTTTTAGGTTGTGTCGGGACACCTGATGACGTTTTGAGACATTTTATACAACTACAGCAGCAGAAATGTGCTGCTGAAGCAACTCCGTTTTTTTGAATTTTTTGTAAGGGTCCCCCCTTACGAAATTTTAGCAAATTTTCTTTTCGTAAACGATGCATTTTCTTCCATTTTTAGGTTGTGTCGGGACTCCTGATGACGTTTTGAGACATTTTATACAACGACAGCAGCAGAAATGTGCAGCTGAAGGAAGTCCGTTTTTTTGAATTTTTTGTAAGGGTCCCGCCTTACGAAATTTTAGTAAAATTTTTTTTTCGTAATTTATGCATTTTCTTCTATTTGTAAGTTGTGTCGGGACACCTGATGCAGTTTTGAGACATTTTATACAACGACAGCAGCAGAAATGTGCAGCTGAAGCAATTCCGTTTTTTTTAATTTTTTGTAAGGGTGCCCCCTTACGAAATTTTAGCAAAAAATGTTTTCCCTAAAATATGCATTTTCTTCCATTTTTAGGTTGTGTCGGGACTCCTGATGACGTTTTGAGACATTTTATACAACTACAGCACCAGAAATGTGCTGCTGAAGCAAGTCTGTTTTATTTGAATTTTTTGTAAGGGTCCCGCCTTACGAAATTTTAGCAAAACATTTTTTTCGTAATTGATGCATTTTCTTCTATTTTTAGGTTGTGTCGGGACTCCTGATGACATTTTGAGACATTTTATACAACTACAGCACCAGAAATGTGCTGCTGAAGCAAGTCCGTTTTTTTGAATTTTTTGTAAGGGTCCCCCCTTACGAAATTTTAGCAATTTTTTTTTCCCCTAAAATATGCATTTTCTTCCATTTTTAGGTTGTGTCGGGACTCCTGATGACGTTTTGAGACATTTTATACAACTACAGCACCAGAAATGTGCAGCTGAAGCAAGTCCGTTTTTTTGAATTTTTTGTAAGGGTCCCCACTTACGAAATTTTAGCAAAAAATTTTTTCCGTAAAATATGCATTTTCTTCCATTTTTAGGTTGTGTCGGGACTCCTGATGACGTTTTGAGACATTTTATACAACTACAGCACCAGAAATGTGCAGCTGAAGCAAGTCCGTTTTTCTGAATTTTTTGTAAGGGTCCCGCCTTACTAAATTTTAGAGAAAAAAAAATTCCGTAAACTATGCATTTTCTTCTATTTTTAGGTTGTGTCGGGACACCTGATGACGTTTTGAGACATTTTATACAACTACAGCAGCAGAAATGTGCTGCTGAAGCAACTCTGTTTTTTTTAATTTTTTGTAAGGGTCCCCCCTTACGAAATTTTAGCAAAAATTGTTTTCGTAAACGATACATTTTCTTCCATTTTTAGGTTGTGTCGGGACTCTTGATGACATTTTGAGACATTTTATACAACTACAGCACCAGAAATGTGCTGCTGAAGCAAGTCCGTTTTTTTGAATTTTTTGTAAGGGTCCCGCCTTACGAAATTTTAGCAAAATTTTTTTTCATAATTGATGCATTTTCTTCTATTTTTAGGTTGTGTCGGGACTCCTGATGACATTTTGAGACATTTTATACAACTACAGCACCAGAAATGTGCTGCTGAAGCAAGTCCGTTTTTTTGAATTTTTTGTAAGGGTCCCCCCTTACGAAATTTTAGCAACATTTTTTTTCATAATTGATGCATTTTCTTCTATTTTTAGGTTGTGTCGGCACTCCTGATGACATTTTGAGACATTTTATACAACTACAGCACCAGAAATGTGCTGCTGAAGCAAGTCAATTTTTTTAAATTTTTTGTAAGGGTCCCCCCTTACGAAATTTTAGCAAAAAAATATTTCCGTAAACTATGCATTTCCTTCTATTTTTAGGTTGTGTCGGGACTCCTGATGACGTTTTGAGACATTTTATACAACTACAGCAGCAGAAATGTGCTGCTGAAGCAAGTCTGTTTTTTTGAATTTTTTGTAAGGGTCCCGCCTTACGAAATTTTAGCAAAAATGTTTTTTCGTAATTGATGCATTTTCTTCTATTTTTAGGTTGTGTCGGGACTCCTGATGACGTTTTGAGACATTTTATACAACTACAGCACCAGAAATGTGCTGCTGAAGCAAGTCCGTTTTTTTGAATTTTTTGTAAGGGTCCCGCCATACTAAATTTTAGAGAAAAAAAAAATTCCGTAAACTATGCATTTTCTTCTATTTTTAGGTTGTGTCGGGACTCCTGATGACGTTTTGAGACATTTTATACAACTACAGCAGCAGAAATGTGCTGCTGAAGCAACTCCGTTTTTTTGAATTTTTTGTAAGGGTCCCCCCTTACGAAATTTTAACAACATTTTTTTTCGTAATTGATGCATTTTCTTCTATTTTTAGGTTGTGTCGGGACTCCTGATGACGTTTTGAGACATTTTATACAACTACAGCACCAGAAATGTGCAGCTGAAGCAAGTCCGTTTTTTTTAATTTTTTGTAAGGGTCCCGCCTTACTAAATTTTAGAAAAAAAAAAATTCCGTAAACTATGCATTTTTTTCTATTTTTAGGTTGTGTCGGGACACCTGATGACGTTTTGAGACATTTTATACAACTACAGAAGCAGAAATGTGCTGCTGAAGCAAGTCTGTTTTTTTGAATTTTTTGTAAGGGTCCCCCCTTACGAAATTTTAGCAAAATTTTTTTTTCGTAATTGATGCATTTTCTTCTATTTTTAGGTTGTGTCGGGACTCCTGATGACATTTTGAGACATTTTATACAACTACAGCACCAGAAATGTGCTGCTGAAGCAAGTCCATTTTTTAAAATTTTTTGTAAGGGTCCCCCCTTACGAAATTTTAACAAAAAAATATTTCCGTAAACTATGCATTTTCTTCCATTTTTAGGTTGTGTCGGGACAACTGATGACGTTTTGAGACATTTTATACAACTACAGCACCAGAAATGTGCTGCTGAAGCAAGTCTGTTTTTTTGAATTTTTTGTAAGGGTCCCCCCTTACGAAATTTTAGCAACATTTTTTTTTCGTAATTGATGCATTTTCTTCTATTTTTAGGTTGTGTCGGGACTCCTGATGACATTTTGAGACATTTTATACAACTACAGCACCAGAAATGTGCTGCTGAAGCAACTCCGTTTTTTTGAATTTTTTGTAAGGGTCCCCCCTTACGAAATTTTTAGCAAAAAAATTTTTCCGTAAAATATGCATTTTCTTCCATTTTTAGGTTGTGTCGGGACACCTGATGACGTTTTGAGACATTTTATACAACTACAGCACCAGAAATGTGCAGCTGAAGCAAGTCCGTTTTTTTGAATTTTTTGTAAGGGTCCCGCCTTACTAAATTTTAGAAAAAAAAAAATTCCGTAAACTATGCATTTTCTTCTATTTTTAGGTTGTGTCGGGACTCCTGATGACATTTTGAGACATTTTATACAACTACAGCACCAGAAATGTGCTGCTGAAGCAAGTCCATTTTTTTTAATTTTTTGTAAGGGTCCCCCCTTACGAAATTTTAGCAAAAAAATAATTCCATAAACTTTGCATTTTCTTCTATTTTTAGGTTGTGTCGGGACACCTGATGACGTTTTGAGACATTTTATACAACTACAGCACCAGAAATGTGCTGCTGAAGCAAGTCCGTTTTTTTGAATTTTTTGTAAGGGTCCCGCCTTACGAAATTTTAGCAAACATTTTTTTTCGTAAACGATGCATTTTCTTCCATTTTTAGGTTGTGTCGGGACTCCTGATGACATTTTGAGACATTTTATACAACTACAGCACCAGAAATGTGCTGCTGAAGCAAGTCCATTTTTAAAAATTTTTTGTAAGTGTCCCCCCTTACGAAATTTTAGCAAAAAAATATTTCCGTAAACTATGCATTTTCTTACATTTTTAGGTTGTGTCGGGACTTCTGATGACGTTTTGAGACATTTTATACAACTACAGCACCAGAAATGTGCTGCTGAAGCAAGTCCATTTTTTTAAATTTTTTGTAAGGGTCCCCCCTTACGAAATTTTAGCAAAAAAATAATTCCATAAACTTTGCATTTTCTTCTATTTTTAGGTTGTGTCGGGACACCTGATGACGTTTTGAGACATTTTATACAACTACAGCACCAGAAATGTGCTGCTGAAGCAAGTCCATTTTTTTAAATTTTTTGTAAGGGTCCCCCCTTACGAAATTTTAGCAAAAAAATAATTCCATAAACTTTGCATTTTCTTCTATTTTTAGGTTGTGTCGGGACACCTGATGACGTTTTGAGACATTTTATACAACTACAGAAGCAGAAATGTGCTGCTGAAGCAAGTCTGTTTTTTTGAATTTTTTGTAAGGGTCCCGCCTTACGAAATTTTAGCAAAATTTTTTTTCGTAATTGATGCATTTTCTTCTATTTTTAGGTTGTGTCGGGACACCTGGTGACGTTTTGAGACATTTTATACAACTACAGCACCAGAAATGTGCAGCTGAAGCAAGTCCGTTTTTTTGAATTTTTTGTAAGGGTCCCGCCTTACTAAATTTTAGAAAAAAAAAAATTCCGTAAACTATGCATTTTCTTCTATTTTTAGGTTGTGTCGGGACTCCTGATGACATTTTGAGACATTTTATACAACTACAGCACCAGAAATGTGCTGCTGAAGCAAGTCCATTTTTTTAAATTTTTTGTAAGGGTCCCCCCTTACGAAATTTTAGCAAAAAAATATTTCCGTAAACTATGCATTTTCTTCCATTTTTAGGTTGTGTCGGGACACCTGATGACGTTTTGAGACATTTTATACAACTACAGCACCAGAAATGTGCTGCTGAAGCAAGTCTGTTTTTTTGAATTTTTTGTAAGGGTCCCCCCTTACGAAATTTTAGCAAAAATCTTTTTCGTAAACGATGCATTTTCTTCCATTTTTAGGTTGTGTCGGGACTCCTGATGACATTTTGAGACATTTTATACAACTACAGCACCAGAAATGTGCTGCTGAAGCAAGTCCATTTTTTTAAATTTTTTGTAAGGGTCCCCCCTTACGAAATTTTAGCAAAAAAATAATTCCGTAAACTTTGCATTTTCTTCTATTTTTAGGTTGTGTCGGGACACCTGATGACGTTTTGAGACATTTTATACAACTACAGAAGCAGAAATGTGCTGCTGAAGCAAGTCTGTTTTTTTGAATTTTTTGTAAGGGTCCCGCCTTACGAAATTTTAGCAAACATTTTTTTTCGTAATTGATGCATTTTCTTCTATTTTTAGGTTGTGTCGGGACACCTGATGACGTTTTGAGACATTTTATACAACTACAGCACCAGAAATGTGCAGCTGAAGCAAGTCCGTTTTTTTGAATTTTTTGTAAGGGTCCCGCCTTACTAAATTTGAGAAAAAAAAAAATTCCGTAAACTATGCATTTTTTTCTATTTTTAGGTTGTGTCGGGACACCTGATGACGTTTTGAGACATTTTATACAACTACAGAAGCAGAAATGTGCTGCTGAAGCAAGTCTGTTTTTTTGAATTTTTTGTAAGGGTCCCGCCTTACGAAATTTTAGCAAAAATTTTTTTCCGTAAACTATGCATTTTCTTCTATTTTTAGGTTGTGTCGGGACACCTGATGACATTTTGAGACATTTTATACAACTACAGCACCAGAAATGTGCTGCTGAAGCAAGTCTGTTTTTTTGAATTTTTTGTAAGGGTCCCCCCTTACGAAATTTTAGCAAAATTTTTTTTTCGTAATTGATGCATTTTCTTCTATTTTTAGGTTGTGTCGGGACTCCTGATGACATTTTGAGACATTTTATACAACTACAGCACCAGAAATGTGCTGCTGAAGCAAGTCCATTTTTTTAAATTTTTTGTAAGGGTCCCCCCTTACGAAATTTTAACAAAAAAATATTTCCGTAAACTATGCATTTTCTTCCATTTTTAGGTTGTGTCGGGACACCTGATGACGTTTTGAGACATTTTATACAACTACAGCACCAGAAATGTGCTGCTGAAGCAAGTCTGTTTTTTTGAATTTTTTGTAAGGGTCCCCCCTTACGAAATTTTAGCAACATTTTTTTTCGTAAACGATGCATTTTCTTCCATTTTTAGGTTGTGTCGGGACTCCTGATGACATTTTGAGACATTTTATACAACTACAGCACCAGAAATGTGCTGCTGAAGCAAGTCCATTTTTTAAAATTTTTTGTAAGTGTCCCCCCTTACGAAATTTTAGCAAAAAAATATTTCCGTAAACTATGCATTTTCTTACATTTTTAGGTTGTGTCGGGACTTCTGATGACGTTTTGAGACATTTTATACAACTACAGCACCAGAAATGTGCTGCTGAAGCAAGTCCGTTTTTTGGAATTTTTTGTAAGAGTCCCCCCTTACGAAATTTTAGCAAAAAAATATTTCCGTAAACTATGCATTTTCTTACATTTTTAGGTTGTGTCGGGACTTCTGATGACGTTTTGAGACATTTTATACAACTACATCACCATAAATGTGCTGCTGAAGCAAGTCCGTTTTTTTGAATTTTTTGTAAGGGTCCCCCCTTACGAATTTTTAGCAACATTTTTTTTCGTAAACGATGCATTTTCTTCTATTTTTAGGTTGTGTCGGGACACCTGATGACGTTTTGAGACATTTTATACAACTACAGCACCAGAAATGTGCTGCTGAAGCAAGTCCATTTTTTTTAATTTTTTGTAAGGGTCCCCCCTTACGAAATTTTAGCAAAAAAATAATTCCGTAAACTTTGCATTTTCTTCTATTTTTAGGTTGTGTCGGGACACCTGATGACGTTTTGAGACATTTTATACAACTACAGCACCAGAAATGTGCTGCTGAAGCAAGTCCGTTTTTTTGAATTTTTTGTAAGGGTCCCGCCTTACGAAATTTTAGCAAACATTTTTTTTCGTAATTGATGCATTTTCTTCTATTTTTAGGTTGTGTCGGGACACCTGATGACGTTTTGAGACATTTTATACAACTACAGCACCAGAAATGTGCAGCTGAAGCAAGTCCGTTTTTTTGAATTTTTTGTAAGGGTCCCGCCTTACGAAATTTTAGAAAAAAAAAAATTCCGTAAACTATGCATTTTCTTCTATTTTTAGGTTGTGTCGGGACACCTAATGACGTTTTGAGACATTTTATACAACTACAGCACCAGAAATGTGCAGCTGAAGCAAGTCCGTTTTTTTGAATTTTTTGTAAGGGTCCCCCCTTACGAAATTTTAGCAAAAATCTTTTTCGTAAACGATGCATTTTCTTCCATTTTTAGGTTGTGTCGGGACTCCTGATGACATTTTGAGACATTTTATACAACTACAGCACCAGAAATGTGCTGCTGAAGCAAGTCCATTTTTTAAAATTTTTTGTAAGGGTCCCCCCTTACGAAATTTTAGCAAAAAAATAATTCCGTAAACTTTGCATTTTCTTCTATTTTTAGGTTGTGTCGGGACACCTGATGACGTTTTGAGACATTTTATACAACTACAGCACCAGAAATATGCAGCTGAAGCAAGTCCGTTTTTTTGAATTTTTTGTAAGGGTCCCGCCTTACGAAATTTTAGAAAAAAAAAAATTCCGTAAACTATGCATTTTCTTCTATTTTTAGGTTGTGTCGGGACTCCTGATGACATTTTGAGACATTTTATACAACTACAGCACCAGAAATGTGCTGCTGAAGCAAGTCTGTTTTTTTGAATTTTTTGTAAGGGTCCCGCCTTACGAAATTTTAGCAAAATTTTTTTTCGTAATTGATGCATTTTCTTCTATTTTTAGGTTGTGTCGGGACACCTGGTGACGTTTTGAGACATTTTATACAACTACAGCACCAGAAATGTGCAGCTGAAGCAAGTCCGTTTTTTTGAATTTTTTGTAAGGGTCCCGCCTTACTAAATTTTAGAAAAAAAAAAATTCCGTAAACTATGCATTTTTTTCTATTTTTAGGTTGTGTCGGGACTCCTGATGACATTTTGAGACATTTTATACAACTACAGCACCAGAAATGTGCTGCTGAAGCAAGTCCATTTTTTTAAATTTTTTGTAAGGGTCCCCCCTTACGAAATTTTAGCAAAAAAATATTTCCGTAAACTATGCATTTTCTTCCATTTTTAGGTTGTGTCGGGACACCTGATGACGTTTTGAGACATTTTATACAACTACAGCACCAGAAATGTGCTGCTGAAGCAAGTCTGTTTTTTTGAATTTTTTGTAAGGGTCCCCCCTTACGAAATTTTAGCAAAAATCTTTTTCGTAAACGATGCATTTTCTTCCATTTTTAGGTTGTGTCGGGACTCCTGATGACATTTTGAGACATTTTATACAACTACAGCACCAGAAATGTGCTGCTGAAGCAAGTCCATTTTTTTAAATTTTTTGTAAGGGTCCCCCCTTACGAAATTTTAGCAAAAAAATAATTCCGTAAACTTTGCATTTTCTTCTATTTTTAGGTTGTGTCGGGACACCTGATGACGTTTTGAGACATTTTATACAACTACAGAAGCAGAAATGTGCTGCTGAAGCAAGTCTGTTTTTTTGAATTTTTTGTAAGGGTCCCGCCTTACGAAATTTTAGCAAACATTTTTTTTCGTAATTGATGCATTTTCTTCTATTTTTAGGTTGTGTCGGGACACCTGATGACGTTTTGAGACATTTTATACAACTACAGCACCAGAAATGTGCAGCTGAAGCAAGTCCGTTTTTTTGAATTTTTTGTAAGGGTCCCGCCTTACTAAATTTTAGAAAAAAAAAAATTCCGTAAACTATGCATTTTTTTCTATTTTTAGGTTGTGTCGGGACACCTGATGACGTTTTGAGACATTTTATACAACTACAGAAGCAGAAATGTGCTGCTGAAGCAAGTCTGTTTTTTTGAATTTTTTGTAAGGGTCCCGCCTTACGAAATTTTAGCAAAAATTTTTTTCCGTAAACTATGCATTTTCTTCTATTTTTAGGTTGTGTCGGGACACCTGATGACATTTTGAGACATTTTATACAACTACAGCACCAGAAATGTGCTGCTGAAGCAAGTCTGTTTTTTTGAATTTTTTGTAAGGGTCCCCCCTTACGAAATTTTAGCAAAATTTTTTTTTCGTAATTGATGCATTTTCTTCTATTTTTAGGTTGTGTCGGGACTCCTGATGACATTTTGAGACATTTTATACAACTACAGCACCAGAAATGTGCTGCTGAAGCAAGTCCATTTTTTTAAATTTTTTGTAAGGGTCCCCCCTTACGAAATTTTAACAAAAAAATATTTCCGTAAACTATGCATTTTCTTCCATTTTTAGGTTGTGTCGGGACACCTGATGACGTTTTGAGACATTTTATACAACTACAGCACCAGAAATGTGCTGCTGAAGCAAGTCTGTTTTTTTGAATTTTTTGTAAGGGTCCCCCCTTACGAAATTTTAGCAACATTTTTTTTCGTAAACGATGCATTTTCTTCCATTTTTAGGTTGTGTCGGGACTCCTGATGACATTTTGAGACATTTTATACAACTACAGCACCAGAAATGTGCTGCTGAAGCAAGTCCATTTTTTAAAATTTTTTGTAAGTGTCCCCCCTTACGAAATTTTAGCAAAAAAATATTTCCGTAAACTATGCATTTTCTTCCATTTTTAGGTTGTGTCGGGACACCTGATGACGTTTTGAGACATTTTATACAACTACAGCACCAGAAATGTGCTGCTGAAGCAACTCCGTTTTTTTGAATTTTTTGTAAGGGTCCCCCCTTACGAAATTTTAGCAAACATTTTTTTTCGTAATTGATGCATTTTCTTGTATTTTTAGGGTGTGTCGGGACTCCTGATGACATTTTGAGACATTTTATACAACTACAGCACCAGAAATGTGCTGCTGAAGCAAGTCCGTTTTTTTGAATTTTTTGTAAGGGTCCCCCCTTACGAAATTTTAGCAAACAATTTTTTCCGTAAAATATGCATTTTCTTCCATTTTTAGGTTGTGTCGGGACTCCTGATGACGTTTTGAGACATTTTATACAACTACAGCACCAAAAATGTGCTGCTGAAGCAAGTCTGTTTTTTTGACATTTTTTGTAAGGGTCCCCCCTTACTAAATTTTAGAGAAAAAAAAGATTCCGTGAACTATGCATTTTCTTCTATTTTTAGGTTGTGTCGGGACACCTGATGACGTTTTGAGACATTTTATACAACTACAGCACCAGAAATGTGCTGCTGAAGCAAGTCCATTTTTTTTAATTTTTTGTAAGGGTCCCCCCTTACGAAATTTTAGCAAAAAAATAATTCCGTAAACTTTGCATTTTCTTCTATTTTTAGGTTGTGTCGGGACACCTGATGACGTTTTGAGACATTTTATACAACTACAGCACCAGAAATGTGCTGCTGAAGCAAGTCCGTTTTTTTGAATTTTTTGTAAGGGTCCCGCCTTACGAAATTTTAGCAAACATTTTTTTTCGTAATTGATGCATTTTCTTCTATTTTTAGGTTGTGTCGGGACACCTGATGACGTTTTGAGACATTTTATACAACTACAGCACCAGAAATGTGCAGCTGAAGCAACTCCGTTTTTTTGAATTTTTTGTAAGGGTCCCGCCTTACGAAATTTTAGAAAAAAAAAAATTCCGTAAACTATGCATTTTCTTCTATTTTTAGGTTGTGTCGGGACACCTAATGACGTTTTGAGACATTTTATACAACTACAGCACCAGAAATGTGCAGCTGAAGCAAGTCCGTTTTTTTGAATTTTTTGTAAGGGTCCCCCCTTACGAAATTTTAGCAAAAATCTTTTTCGTAAACGATGCATTTTCTTCCATTTTTAGGTTGTGTCGGGACTCCTGATGACATTTTGAGACATTTTATACAACTACAGCACCAGAAATGTGCTGCTGAAGCAAGTCCATTTTTTAAAATTTTTTGTAAGGGTCCCCCCTTACGAAATTTTAGCAAAAAAATAATTCCGTAAACTTTGCATTTTCTTCTATTTTTAGGTTGTGTCGGGACACCTGATGACGTTTTGAGACATTTTATACAACTACAGCACCAGAAATATGCAGCTGAAGCAAGTCCGTTTTTTTGAATTTTTTGTAAGGGTCCCGCCTTACGAAATTTTAGAAAAAAAAAAATTCCGTAAACTATGCATTTTCTTCTATTTTTAGGTTGTGTCGGGACTCCTGATGACGTTTTGAGACATTTTATACAACTACAGCACCAGAAATGTGCTGCTGAAGCAAGTCCGTTTTTTTGAATTTTTTGTAAGGGTCCCGCCTTACGAAATTTTAGCAAACATTTTTTTTCGTAATTGATGCATTTTGTTCTATTTTTAGGTTGTGTCGGGACTCCTGATGACATTTTGAGACATTTTATACAACTACAGCACCAGAAATGTGCTGCTGAAACAAGTCCGTTTTTTTTAATTGTTTGCAAGGGTCCCCCCTTACAAAATTTTAGCAACATTTTTTTTCCATAAAATATGCATTTTCTTCCATTTTTAGGTTGTGTCGGGACTCCTGATGACATTTTGAGACATTTTATACAACTACAGCACCAGAAATGTGCAGCTGAAGCAAGTCCGTTTTTTTTTATTTTTTGTAAGGGTCCCCCCTTACGAAATTTTAGCAAACATTTTTTCCCGTAAAATATGGATTTTCTTCCATTTTTAGGTTGTGTCGGGACTCCTGATGACATTTTGAGACATTTTATACAACTACAGCACCAGAAATGTGCTGCTGAAGCAAGTCTGTTTTTTTGAATTTTTTGTAAGGGTCCCGCCTTACGAAATTTTAGCAACATTTTTTTTCCGTAAACTATGCATTTTCTTCTATTTTTAGGTTGTGTCGGGACACCTGATGACGTTTTGAGACATTTTATACAACTACAGCAGCAGAAATGTGCTGCTGAAGCAAGTCTGTTTTTTTAAATTTTTTGTAAGGGTCCCCCCTTACGAAATTTTAGCAAACAATTTTTTCCGTAAAATATGCATTTTCTTCCATTTTTAGGTTGTGTCGGGACTCCTGATGACGTTTTGAGACATTTTATACAACTACAGCAGCAGAAATGTGCTGCTGAAGCAAGTCTGGTTTTTTTAATTTTTTGTAAGGGTCCCGCCTTACGAAATTTTAGCAAAAATTTTTTTTCGTAATTGATGCATTTTCTTCTATTTTTAGTTTGTGTCGGGACTCCTGATGACGTTTTGAGACATTTTATACAACTACAGCACCAGAAATGTGCAGCTGAAGCAAATCCGTTTTTTTGAATTTTTTGTAGGGGTCCCCCCTAACGAAATTTTAGCAAACAATTTTTTCCGTAAAATATGCATTTTCTTCCATTTTTAGGTTGTGTCGGGACTCCTGATGACGTTTTGAGACATTTTATACAACTACAGCACCAGAAATGTGCTGCTGAAGCAACTCCGTTTTTTTGAATTTTTTGTAAGGGTCCCGCTTTACGAAATTTTACCAAAAATTTCTTTTCGTAATTGATCCATTTTCTTCTATTTTTAGGTTGTGTCGGGACTTCTGATGACGTTTTGAGACATTTTATACAACTACAGCACCAGAAATATGCTGCTGAAGCAAGTCCGTTTTTTTGAATTTTTTGAAGTGTCCCCCCTTACGAAATTTTAGCAAAAAAATATTTCCGTAAACTATGCATTTTCTTACATTTTTAGGTTGTGTCGGGACTCCTGATGACATTTTGAGACATTTTATACAACTACAGCACCAGAAATGTGCTGCTGAAGCAACTCCGTTTTTTTGAATTTTTTGTAAGGGTCCCCCCTTACGAAATTTTAGCAAACATTTTTTTTCGTAATTGATGCATTTTCTTGTATTTTTAGGGTGTGTCGGGACTCCTGATGACATTTTGAGACATTTTATACAACTACAGCACCAGAAATGTGCTGCTGAAGCAAGTCCGTTTTTTTGAATTTTTTGTAAGGGTCCCCCCTTACGAAATTTTAGCAAACAATTTTTTCCGTAAAATATGCATTTTCTTCCATTTTTAGGTTGTGTCGGGACTCCTGATGACGTTTTGAGACATTTTATACAACTACAGCACCAAAAATGTGCTGCTGAAGCAAGTCTGTTTTTTTGACATTTTTTGTAAGGGTCCCCCCTTACTAAATTTTAGAGAAAAAAAAGATTCCGTGAACTATGCATTTTCTTCTATTTTTAGGTTGTGTCGGGACACCTGATGACGTTTTGAGACATTTTATACAACTACAGCACCAGAAATGTGCTGCTGAAGCAACTCCGTTTTTTTGAATTTTTTGTAAGGGTCCCGCTTTACGAAATTTTACCAAAAATTTCTTTTCGTAATTGATCCATTTTCTTCTATTTTTAGGTTGTGTCGGGACTTCTGATGACGTTTTGAGACATTTTATACAACTACAGCACCAGAAATATGCTGCTGAAGCAAGTCCGTTTTTTTGAATTTTTTGAAGTGTCCCCCCTTACGAAATTTTAGCAAAAAAATATTTCCGTAAACTATGCATTTTCTTACATTTTTAGGTTGTGTCGGGACTCCTGATGACATTTTGAGACATTTTATACAACTACAGCACCAGAAATGTGCTGCTGAAGCAACTCCGTTTTTTTGAATTTTTTGTAAGGGTCCCCCCTTACGAAATTTTAGCAAACATTTTTTTTCGTAATTGATGCATTTTCTTGTATTTTTAGGGTGTGTCGGGACTCCTGATGACATTTTGAGACATTTTATACAACTACAGCACCAGAAATGTGCTGCTGAAGCAAGTCCGTTTTTTTGAATTTTTTGTAAGGGTCCCCCCTTACGAAATTTTAGCAAACAATTTTTTCCGTAAAATATGCATTTTCTTCCATTTTTAGGTTGTGTCGGGACTCCTGATGACGTTTTGAGACATTTTATACAACTACAGCACCAAAAATGTGCTGCTGAAGCAAGTCTGTTTTTTTGACATTTTTTGTAAGGGTCCCCCCTTACTAAATTTTAGAGAAAAAAAAGATTCCGTGAACTATGCATTTTCTTCTATTTTTAGGTTGTGTCGGGACACCTGATGACGTTTTGAGACATTTTATACAACTACAGCACCAGAAATGTGCTGCTGAAGCAACTCCGTTTTTTTGAATTTTTTGTAAGGGTCCCGCTTTACGAAATTTTACCAAAAATTTCTTTTCGTAATTGATCCATTTTCTTCTATTTTTAGGTTGTGTCGGGACTTCTGATGACGTTTTGAGACATTTTATACAACTACAGCACCAGAAATATGCTGCTGAAGCAAGTCCGTTTTTTTGAATTTTTTGAAGTGTCCCCCCTTACGAAATTTTAGCAAAAAAATATTTCCGTAAACTATGCATTTTCTTACATTTTTAGGTTGTGTCGGGACTCCTGATGACATTTTGAGACATTTTATACAACTACAGCACCAGAAATGTGCTGCTGAAGCAACTCCGTTTTTTTGAATTTTTTGTAAGGGTCCCCCCTTACGAAATTTTAGCAAACATTTTTTTTCGTAATTGATGCATTTTCTTGTATTTTTAGGGTGTGTCGGGACTCCTGATGACATTTTGAGACATTTTATACAACTACAGCACCAGAAATGTGCTGCTGAAGCAAGTCCGTTTTTTTGAATTTTTTGTAAGGGTCCCCCCTTACGAAATTTTAGCAAACAATTTTTTCCGTAAAATATGCATTTTCTTCCATTTTTAGGTTGTGTCGGGACTCCTGATGACGTTTTGAGACATTTTATACAACTACAGCACCAAAAATGTGCTGCTGAAGCAAGTCTGTTTTTTTGACATTTTTTGTAAGGGTCCCCCCTTACTAAATTTTAGAGAAAAAAAAGATTCCGTGAACTATGCATTTTCTTCTATTTTTAGGTTGTGTCGGGACACCTGATGACGTTTTGAGACATTTTATACAACTACAGCACCAGAAATGTGCTGCTGAAGCAAGTCTGTTTTTTTTAATTTTTTGTAAGGGTCCCGCCTTACGAAATTTTAGCAAAAAATTTTTTTCGGAATTGATGCATTTTCTTCTATTTTTAGGTTGTGTCGGGACTCCTGATGACGTTTTGAGACATTTTATACAACTACAGCACCAGAAATGTGCTGCTGAAGCAAGTCTGTTTTTTTGAATTTTTTGTAAGGGTCCCGCCTTACGAAATTTTAGCAAAATTTTTTTTTCGTAATTGATGCATTTTCTTCTATTTTTAGGTTGTGTCGGGACTCCTGATGACATTTTGAGACATTTTATACAACTACAGCACCAGAAATGTGCTGCTGAAGCAAGTCCGTTTTTTTGAATTTTTTGTAAGGGTCCCGCCTTACGAAATTTTAGCAAAAATTTTTTTCGTAAACGATGCATTTTTTTTCCATTTTTAGGTTGTGTCGGGACTCCTGATGACATTTTGAGACATTTTATACAACTACAGCACCAGAAATGTGCTGCTGAAGCAAGTCTGTTTTTTTAAATTTTTTGTAAGGGTCCCCCCTTACGAAATTTTAGCAAAAAAATGTTTCCGTAAACTATGCATTTTCTTCCATTTTTAGGTTGTGTCGGGACTCCTGATGACGTTTTGAGACATTTTATACAACTACAGCACCAGAAATGTGCAGCTGAAGCAAGGTTGTTAAGCCTTACGAAATTTTAGCAAAAATTTTTTTCCGTAACATATGCATTTTCTTCCATTTTTATGTTGTGTCGGGACTCCTGATGACGTTTTGAGACATTTTATACAACTACAGCACCAGAAATGTGCTGCTGAAGCAAGTCCGTTTTTTTGAATTTTTTGTAAGGGTCCCGCCTTACGAAATTTTAGCAAACATTTTTTTTCGTAATTGATGCATTTTGTTCTATTTTTAGGTTGTGTCGGGACTCCTGATGACATTTTGAGACATTTTATACAACTACAGCAGCAGAAATGTGCTGCTGAAACAAGTCCGTTTTTTTTAATTGTTTGCAAGGGTCCCCCCTTACAAAATTTTAGCAAAATTTTTTTTCCATAAAATATGCATTTTCTTCCATTTTTAGGTTGTGTCGGGACTCCTGGTGACGTTTTGAGACATTTTATACAACTACAGCACCAGAAATGTGCTGCTGAAGCAAGTCTGTTTTTTTTTTATTTTTTTGTAAGGGTCCCGCCTTACGAAATTTTAGCAAAAATTGTTTTTCGTAAGTGATGCATTTTCTTCTATTTTTAGGTTGTGTCGGGACTCCTGATGACATTTTGAGACATTTTATACAACTACAGCACCAGAAATGTGCTGCTGAAGCAAGTCTGTTTTTTTGAATTTTTTGTAAGGGTCCCGCCTTACGAAATTTTAGCAACATTTTTTTTCCGTAAACGATGCATTTTCTTCTATTTTTAGGTTGTGTCGGGACACCTGATGACATTTTGAGACATTTTATACAACTACAGCACCAGAAATGTGCTGCTGAAGCAAGTCTGTTTTTTTTTATTTTTTGTAAGGGTCCCCCCTTACGAAATTTTAGCAAACAATTTTTTCCGTAAAATATGCATTTTCTTCCATTTTTAGGTTATGTCGGGACTCCTGATGACGTTTTGAGACATTTTATACAACTACAGCAGCAGAAATGTGCTGCTGAAGCAAGTCTGTTTTTTTTAATTTTTTGTAAGGGTCCCGCCTTACGAAATTTTAGCAAAATTTTTTTTTCGTAATTGATGCATTTTCTTCTATTTTTAGGTTGTGTCGGGACTCCTGATGACGTTTTGAGACATTTTATACAACTACAGCACCAGAAATGTGCAGCTGAAGCAAATCCGTTTTTTTGAATTTTTTGTAGGGGTCCCCCCTAACGAAATTTTAGCAAACAATTTTTTCCGTAAAATATGCATTTTTTTCCATTTTTAGGTTGTGTCGGGACTCCTGATGACGTTTTGAGACATTTTATACAACTACAGCACCAGAAATGTGCTGCTGAAGCAAGTCCGTTTTTTTGAATTTTTTGTAAGGGTCCCGCCTTACGAAATTTTACCAAAAATTTATTTTCGTAATTGATCCATTTTCTTCTATTTTTAGGTTGTGTCGGGACTTCTGATGACGTTTTGAGACATTTTATACAACTACAGCACCAGAAATATGCTGCTGAAGCAAGTCCGTTTTTTTGAATTTTTTGTAAGTGTCCCCCCTTACGAAATTTTAGCAAAAATTGTTTTCCTTAAAAATGCATTTTCTTCCATTTTTATGTTGTGTCGGGACTCCTGATGACGTTTTGAGACATTTTATACAACTACAGTAGCAGAAATGTGCTGCTGAAGCAAGTCTGTTTTTTTGAATTTTTTGTAAGGGTCCCGCCTTAAGAAATTTTAGCAAACTTTTTTTTTCGTAATTGATGCATTTTGTTCTATTTTTAGGTTGTGTCGGGACTCCTGATGACATTTTGAGACATTTTATACAACTACAGCACCAGAAATGTGCTGCTGAAACAAGTCCGTTTTTTTTAATTGTTTGCAAGGGTCCCCCCTTACAAAATTTTAGCAAAATTTTTTTCCCATAAAATATGCATTTTCTTCCATTTTTAGGTTGTGTCGGGACACCTGATGACGTTTTGAGACATTTTATACAACTACAGCACCAGAAATGTGCTGCTGAAGCAAGTCCGTTTTTTTGAATTTTTTGTAAGGGTCCCCCCTTACGAAATTTTAGCAAAAATTTTTTTCCGTAAAATATGCATTTTCTTCCATTTTTAGGTTGTGTCGGGACTCCTGATGACGTTTTGAGACATTTTATACAACTACAGCACCAGAAATGTGCTGCTGAAGCAAGTCCGTTTTTTTGAATTTTTTGTAAGGGTACCCCCTTACGAAATTTTAGCAAAATTTTTTTTCCGTAAAATATGCATTTTCTTCCATTTTTAGGTTGTGTCGGGACTCCTGATGACGTTTTGAGACATTTTATACAACTACAGCACCAGAAATGTGCAGCTGAAGCAAGTCCGTTTTTTTGAATTTTTTGTAAGGGTCCCTCCCGCCTTACTAAATTTTAGAAAAAAAAAATTCCGTAAACTATGCATTTTCTTCTATTTTTAGGTTGTGTCGGGACACCTGATGACATTTTGAGACATTTTATACAACTACAGCAGCAGAAATGTGCTGCTGAAGCAAGTCTGTTTTTTTGAATTTTTTGTAAGGGTCCCGCCTTACGAAATTTTAGCAAAAAAAAATTTCCGTAAAATATGCATTTTCTTCTATCTTTAGGTTGTGTCGGGACTCCTGATGACGTTTTGAGACATTTTATACAACTACAGCAGCAGAAATGTGCTGCTGAAGCAAGTCTGTTTTTTTGAAATTTTTGTAAGGGTCCCGCCTTACGAAATTTTAGCAAAATTTTTTTTTCGTAATTGATGCATTTTCTTCTAGTTTTAGGTTGTGTCGGGACACCTGATGACGTTTTGAGACATTTTATACAACTACAGCAGCAGAAATGTGCTGCTGAAGCAACTCCGTTTTTTTTAATTTTTTGTAAGTGTAAGGGTACCCCCTTACGAAATTTTAGCAACATTTTTTTTCCGTAAACGATGCATTTTCTTCCATTTTTAGGTTGTGTCGGGACTCCTGATGACATTTTGAGACATTTTATACAACTACAGCACCAGAAATGTGCTGCTGAAGCAAGTCCGTTTTTTTGAATTTTTTGTAAGGGTCCCCCCTTACGAAATTTTAGCAAACATTTTTTTTCGTAATTGATGCATTTTCTTCTATTTTTAGGTTGTGTCGGGACTCCTGATGACATTTTGAGACATTTTATACAACTACAGCACCAGAAATGTGCTGCTGAAGCAAGTCTGTTTTTTTGAATTTTTTGTAAGGGTCCCGCCTTATGAAATTTTACCAAAAAATGATTTTCGTAATTGATCCATTTTCTTCTATTTTTAGGTTGTGTCGGGACTTCTGATGACGTTTTGAGACATTTTATACAACTACAGCACCAGAAATGTGCTGCTGAAGCAAGTCCATTTTTTTGAATTTTTTGTAAGGGTCCCCCCTTACGAAATTTTAGCAAACATTTTTTTTCGTAATTGATGCATTTTCTTCTATTTTTAGGTTGTGTCGGGACTCCTGATGACGTTTTGAGACATTTTATACAACTACAGCACCAGAAATGTGCTGCTGAAGCAAGTCCGTTTTTTTGAATTTTTTGTAAGGGTCCCGCCTTACGAAATTTTAGCAAAATTTTTTTTCCGTAAAATATGCATTTTCTTCCATTTTTAGGTTGTGTCGGGACACCTGATGACGTTTTGAGACATTTTATACAACTACAGCACCAGAAATGTGCTGCTGAAGCAAGTCTGTTTTTTTGAATTTTTTGTAAGGGTCCCCCCCTTACGAAATTTTAGCAAAAAATTTTTTCCTTAAAAATGCATTTTCTTCCATTTTTAGGTTGTGTCAGGACTCCTGATGACGTTTTGAGACTTTTTATACAACTACAGCACCAGAAATGTGCTGCTGAAGCAAGTCTGTTTTTTTGAATTTTTTGTAAGGGTCCCGCCTTATGAAATTTTAGCAACATTTTTTTTCCGTAAACTATGCATTTTCTTCTATTTTTAGGTTGTGTCGGGACACCTGATGACGTTTTGAGACATTTTATACAACTACAGCACCAGAAATGTGCTGCTGAAGCAAGGCTGTTTTTTTGAATTTTTTGTAAGGGTCCCGCCTTACGAAATTTTAGCAAAAATTTTTTTTCGTAATTGATGCATTTTCTTCTATTTTTAGGTTGTGTCGGGACTCCTGATGACGTTTTGAGACATTTTATACAACTACAGCACCAGAAATGTGCTGCTGAAGCAAATCCGTTTTTTTGAATTTTTTGTAAGGGTCCCGCCTTACGAAATTTTAGCAAAAAAATGTTTCCTTAAAAATGCATTTTCTTCCATTTTTAGGTTGTGTCGGGACTCCTGATGACATTTTGAGACATTTTATACAACTACAGCACCAGAAATGTGCTGCTGAAGCAAGTCCGTTTTTTTGAATTTTTTGTAAGGGTCCCGCCTTACTAAATTTTAGAAAAAAAAAAATTCCGTAAACTATGCATTTTTTTCTATTTTTAGGTTGTGTCGGGACACCTGATGACGTTTTGAGACATTTTATACAACTACAGAAGCAGAAATGTGCTGCTGAAGCAAGTCTGTTTTTTTGAATTTTTTGTAAGGGTCCCGCCTTACGAAATTTTAGCAAAAATTTTTTTCCGTAAACTATGCATTTTCTTCTATTTTTAGGTTGTGTCGGGACACCTGATGACATTTTGAGACATTTTATACAACTACAGCACCAGAAATGTGCTGCTGAAGCAAGTCTGTTTTTTTGAATTTTTTGTAAGGGTCCCCCCTTACGAAATTTTAGCAAAATTTTTTTTTCGTAATTGATGCATTTTCTTCTATTTTTAGGTTGTGTCGGGACTCCTGATGACATTTTGAGACATTTTATACAACTACAGCACCAGAAATGTGCTGCTGAAGCAAGTCCATTTTTTTAAATTTTTTGTAAGGGTCCCCCCTTACGAAATTTTAACAAAAAAATATTTCCGTAAACTATGCATTTTCTTCCATTTTTAGGTTGTGTCGGGACACCTGATGACGTTTTGAGACATTTTATACAACTACAGCACCAGAAATGTGCTGCTGAAGCAAGTCTGTTTTTTTGAATTTTTTGTAAGGGTCCCCCCTTACGAAAATTTAGCAACATTTTTTTTCGTAAACGATGCATTTTCTTCCATTTTTAGGTTGTGTCGGGACTCCTGATGACATTTTGAGACATTTTATACAACTACAGCACCAGAAATGTGCTGCTGAAGCAAGTCCATTTTTTAAAATTTTTTGTAAGTGTCCCCCCTTACGAAATTTTAGCAAAAAAATATTTCCGTAAACTATGCATTTTCTTACATTTTTAGGTTGTGTCGGGACTTCTGATGACGTTTTGAGACATTTTATACAACTACAGCACCAGAAATGTGCTGCTGAAGCAAGTCCGTTTTTTGGAATCTTTTGTAAGAGTCCCCCCTTACGAAATTTTAGCAAAAAAATATTTCCGTAAACTATGCATTTTCTTACATTTTTAGGTTGTGTCGGGACTTCTGATGACGTTTTGAGACATTTTATACAACTACATCACCATAAATGTGCTGCTGAAGCAAGTCCGTTTTTTTGAATTTTTTGTAAGGGTCCCCCCTTACGAATTTTTAGCAACATTTTTTTTCGTAAACGATGCATTTTCTTCTATTTTTAGGTTGTGTCGGGACACCTGATGACGTTTTGAGACATTTTATACAACTACAGCACCAGAAATGTGCTGCTGAAGCAAGTCCATTTTTTTTAATTTTTTGTAAGGGTCCCCCCTTACGAAATTTTAGCAAAAAAATAATTCCGTAAACTTTGCATTTTCTTCTATTTTTAGGTTGTGTCGGGACACCTGATGACGTTTTGAGACATTTTATACAACTACAGCACCAGAAATGTGCTGCTGAAGCAAGTCCGTTTTTTTGAATTTTTTGTAAGGGTCCCGCCTTACGAAATTTTAGCAAACATTTTTTTTCGTAATTGATGCATTTTCTTCTATTTTTAGGTTGTGTCGGGACACCTGATGACGTTTTGAGACATTTTATACAACTACAGCACCAGAAATGTGCAGCTGAAGCAAGTCCGTTTTTTTGAATTTTTTGTAAGGGTCCCGCCTTACGAAATTTTAGAAAAAAAAAAATTCCGTAAACTATGCATTTTCTTCTATTTTTAGGTTGTGTCGGGACACCTAATGACGTTTTGAGACATTTTATACAACTACAGCACCAGAAATGTGCAGCTGAAGCAAGTCCGTTTTTTTGAATTTTTTGTAAGGGTCCCCCCTTACGAAATTTTAGCAAAAATCTTTTTCGTAAACGATGCATTTTCTTCCATTTTTAGGTTGTGTCGGGACTCCTGATGACATTTTGAGACATTTTATACAACTACAGCACCAGAAATGTGCTGCTGAAGCAAGTCCATTTTTTAAAATTTTTTGTAAGGGTCCCCCCTTACGAAATTTTAGCAAAAAAATAATTCCGTAAACTTTACATTTTCTTCTATTTTTAGGTTGTGTCGGGACACCTGATGACGTTTTGAGACATTTTATACAACTACAGCACCAGAAATATGCAGCTGAAGCAAGTCCGTTTTTTTGAATTTTTTGTAAGGGTCCCGCCTTACGAAATTTTAGAAAAAAAAAAATTCCGTAAACTATGCATTTTCTTCTATTTTTAGGTTGTGTCGGGACTCCTGATGACATTTTGAGACATTTTATACAACTACAGCACCAGAAATGTGCTGCTGAAGCAAGTCTGTTTTTTTGAATTTTTTGTAAGGGTCCCGCCTTACGAAATTTTAGCAACATTTTTTTTCCGTAAACTATGCATTTTCTTCTATTTTTAGGTTGTGTCGGGACACCTGATGACGTTTTGAGACATTTTATACAACTACAGCAGCAGAAATGTGCTGCTGAAGCAAGTCTGTTTTTTTAAATTTTTTGTAAGGGTCCCCCCTTACGAAATTTTAGCAAACAATTTTTTCCGTAAAATATGCATTTTCTTCTATTTTTAGTTTGTGTCGGGACTCCTGATGACGTTTTGAGACATTTTATACAACTACAGCACCAGAAATGTGCAGCTGAAGCAAATCCGTTTTTTTGAATTTTTTGTAGGGGTCCCCCCTAACGAAATTTTAGCAAACAATTTTTTCCGTAAAATATGCATTTTCTTCCATTTTTAGGTTGTGTCGGGACTCCTGATGACGTTTTGAGACATTTTATACAACTACAGCACCAGAAATGTGCTGCTGAAGCAACTCCGTTTTTTTGAATTTTTTGTAAGGGTCCCGCTTTACGAAATTTTACCAAAAATTTATTTTCGTAATTGATCCATTTTCTTCTATTTTTAGGTTGTGTCGGGACTTCTGATGACGTTTTGAGACATTTTATACAACTACAGCACCAGAAATATGCTGCTGAAGCAAGTCCGTTTTTTTGAATTTTTTGAAGTGTCCCCCCTTACGAAATTTTAGCAAAAAAATATTTCCGTAAACTATGCATTTTCTTACATTTTTAGGTTGTGTCGGGACTCCTGATGACATTTTGAGACATTTTATACAACTACAGCACCAGAAATGTGCTGCTGAAGCAACTCCGTTTTTTTGAATTTTTTGTAAGGGTCCCCCCTTACGAAATTTTAGCAAACATTTTTTTTCGTAATTGATGCATTTTCTTGTATTTTTAGGGTGTGTCGGGACTCCTGATGACATTTTGAGACATTTTATACAACTACAGCACCAGAAATGTGCTGCTGAAGCAAGTCCGTTTTTTTGAATTTTTTGTAAGGGTCCCCCCTTACGAAATTTTAGCAAACAATTTTTTCCGTAAAATATGCATTTTCTTCCATTTTTAGGTTGTGTCGGGACTCCTGATGACGTTTTGAGACATTTTATACAACTACAGCACCAAAAATGTGCTGCTGAAGCAAGTCTGTTTTTTTGACATTTTTTGTAAGGGTCCCCCCTTACTAAATTTTAGAGAAAAAAAAGATTCCGTGAACTATGCATTTTCTTCTATTTTTAGGTTGTGTCGGGACACCTGATGACGTTTTGAGACATTTTATACAACTACAGCACCAGAAATGTGCTGCTGAAGCAAGTCCATTTTTTTTAATTTTTTGTAAGGGTCCCCCCTTACGAAATTTTAGCAAAAAAATAATTCCGTAAACTTTGCATTTTCTTCTATTTTTAGGTTGTGTCGGGACACCTGATGACGTTTTGAGACATTTTATACAACTACAGCACCAGAAATGTGCTGCTGAAGCAAGTCCGTTTTTTTGAATTTTTTGTAAGGGTCCCGCCTTACGAAATTTTAGCAAACATTTTTTTTCGTAATTGATGCATTTTCTTCTATTTTTAGGTTGTGTCGGGACACCTGATGACGTTTTGAGACATTTTATACAACTACAACACCAGAAATGTGCAGCTGAAGCAACTCCGTTTTTTTGAATTTTTTGTAAGGGTCCCGCCTTACGAAATTTTAGAAAAAAAAAAATTCCGTAAACTATGCATTTTCTTCTATTTTTAGGTTGTGTCGGGACACCTAATGACGTTTTGAGACATTTTATACAACTACAGCACCAGAAATGTGCAGCTGAAGCAAGTCCGTTTTTTTGAATTTTTTGTAAGGGTCCCCCCTTACGAAATTTTAGCAAAAATCTTTTTCGTAAACGATGCATTTTCTTCCATTTTTAGCTTGTGTCGGGACTCCTGATGACATTTTGAGACATTTTATACAACTACAGCACCAGAAATGTGCTGCTGAAGCAAGTCCATTTTTTAAAATTTTTTGTAAGGGTCCCCCCTTACGAAATTTTAGCAAAAAAATAATTCCGTAAACTTTGCATTTTCTTCTATTTTTAGGTTGTGTCGGGACACCTGATGACGTTTTGAGACATTTTATACAACTACAGCACCAGAAATATGCAGCTGAAGCAAGTCCGTTTTTTTGAATTTTTTGTAAGGGTCCCGCCTTACGAAATTTTAGAAAAAAAAAAATTCCGTAAACTATGCATTTTCTTCTATTTTTAGGTTGTGTCGGGACTCCTGATGACGTTTTGAGACATTTTATACAACTACAGCACCAGAAATGTGCTGCTGAAGCAAGTCCGTTTTTTTGAATTTTTTGTAAGGGTCCCGCCTTACGAAATTTTAGCAAACATTTTTTTTCGTAATTGATGCATTTTGTTCTATTTTTAGGTTGTGTCGGGACTCCTGATGACATTTTGAGACATTTTATACAACTACAGCACCAGAAATGTGCTGCTGAAACAAGTCCGTTTTTTTTAATTGTTTGCAAGGGTCCCCCCTTACAAAATTTTAGCAACATTTTTTTTCCATAAAATATGCATTTTCTTCCATTTTTAGGTTGTGTCGGGACTCCTGATGACATTTTGAGACATTTTATACAACTACAGCACCAGAAATGTGCAGCTGAAGCAAGTCCGTTTTTTTTTATTTTTTGTAAGGGTCCCCCCTTACGAAATTTTAGCAAACATTTTTTCCCGTAAAATATGGATTTTCTTCCATTTTTAGGTTGTGTCGGGACTCCTGATGACATTTTGAGACATTTTATACAACTACAGCACCAGAAATGTGCTGCTGAAGCAAGTCTGTTTTTTTGAATTTTTTGTAAGGGTCCCGCCTTACGAAATTTTAGCAACATTTTTTTTCCGTAAACTATGCATTTTCTTCTATTTTTAGGTTGTGTCGGGACACCTGATGACGTTTTGAGACATTTTATACAACTACAGCAGCAGAAATGTGCTGCTGAAGCAAGTCTGTTTTTTTAAATTTTTTGTAAGGGTCCCCCCTTACGAAATTTTAGCAAACAATTTTTTCCGTAAAATATGCATTTTCTTCCATTTTTAGGTTGTGTCGGGACTCCTGATGACGTTTTGAGACATTTTATACAACTACAGCAGCAGAAATGTGCTGCTGAAGCAAGTCTGGTTTTTTTAATTTTTTGTAAGGGTCCCGCCTTACGAAATTTTAGCAAAAATTTTTTTTCGTAATTGATGCATTTTCTTCTATTTTTAGTTTGTGTCGGGACTCCTGATGACGTTTTGAGACATTTTATACAACTACAGCACCAGAAATGTGCAGCTGAAGCAAATCCGTTTTTTTGAATTTTTTGTAGGGGTCCCCCCTAACGAAATTTTAGCAAACAATTTTTTCCGTAAAATATGCATTTTCTTCCATTTTTAGGTTGTGTCGGGACTCCTGATGACGTTTTGAGACATTTTATACAACTACAGCACCAGAAATGTGCTGCTGAAGCAACTCCGTTTTTTTGAATTTTTTGTAAGGGTCCCGCTTTACGAAATTTTACCAAAAATTTCTTTTCGTAATTGATCCATTTTCTTCTATTTTTAGGTTGTGTCGGGACTTCTGATGACGTTTTGAGACATTTTATACAACTACAGCACCAGAAATATGCTGCTGAAGCAAGTCCGTTTTTTTGAATTTTTTGAAGTGTCCCCCCTTACGAAATTTTAGCAAAAAAATATTTCCGTAAACTATGCATTTTCTTACATTTTTAGGTTGTGTCGGGACTCCTGATGACATTTTGAGACATTTTATACAACTACAGCACCAGAAATGTGCTGCTGAAGCAACTCCGTTTTTTTGAATTTTTTGTAAGGGTCCCCCCTTACGAAATTTTAGCAAACATTTTTTTTCGTAATTGATGCATTTTCTTGTATTTTTAGGGTGTGTCGGGACTCCTGATGACATTTTGAGACATTTTATACAACTACAGCACCAGAAATGTGCTGCTGAAGCAAGTCCGTTTTTTTGAATTTTTTGTAAGGGTCCCCCCTTACGAAATTTTAGCAAACAATTTTTTCCGTAAAATATGCATTTTCTTCCATTTTTAGGTTGTGTCGGGACTCCTGATGACGTTTTGAGACATTTTATACAACTACAGCACCAAAAATGTGCTGCTGAAGCAAGTCTGTTTTTTTGACATTTTTTGTAAGGGTCCCCCCTTACTAAATTTTAGAGAAAAAAAAGATTCCGTGAACTATGCATTTTCTTCTATTTTTAGGTTGTGTCGGGACACCTGATGACGTTTTGAGACATTTTATACAACTACAGCACCAGAAATGTGCTGCTGAAGCAACTCCGTTTTTTTGAATTTTTTGTAAGGGTCCCGCTTTACGAAATTTTACCAAAAATTTCTTTTCGTAATTGATCCATTTTCTTCTATTTTTAGGTTGTGTCGGGACTTCTGATGACGTTTTGAGACATTTTATACAACTACAGCACCAGAAATATGCTGCTGAAGCAAGTCCGTTTTTTTGAATTTTTTGAAGTGTCCCCCCTTACGAAATTTTAGCAAAAAAATATTTCCGTAAACTATGCATTTTCTTACATTTTTAGGTTGTGTCGGGACTCCTGATGACATTTTGAGACATTTTATACAACTACAGCACCAGAAATGTGCTGCTGAAGCAACTCCGTTTTTTTGAATTTTTTGTAAGGGTCCCCCCTTACGAAATTTTAGCAAACATTTTTTTTCGTAATTGATGCATTTTCTTGTATTTTTAGGGTGTGTCGGGACTCCTGATGACATTTTGAGACATTTTATACAACTACAGCACCAGAAATGTGCTGCTGAAGCAAGTCCGTTTTTTTGAATTTTTTGTAAGGGTCCCCCCTTACGAAATTTTAGCAAACAATTTTTTCCGTAAAATATGCATTTTCTTCCATTTTTAGGTTGTGTCGGGACTCCTGATGACGTTTTGAGACATTTTATACAACTACAGCACCAAAAATGTGCTGCTGAAGCAAGTCTGTTTTTTTGACATTTTTTGTAAGGGTCCCCCCTTACTAAATTTTAGAGAAAAAAAAGATTCCGTGAACTATGCATTTTCTTCTATTTTTAGGTTGTGTCGGGACACCTGATGACGTTTTGAGACATTTTATACAACTACAGCACCAGAAATGTGCTGCTGAAGCAAGTCTGTTTTTTTTAATTTTTTGTAAGGGTCCCGCCTTACGAAATTTTAGCAAAAAATTTTTTTCGGAATTGATGCATTTTCTTCTATTTTTAGGTTGTGTCGGGACTCCTGATGACGTTTTGAGACATTTTATACAACTACAGCACCAGAAATGTGCTGCTGAAGCAAGTCTGTTTTTTTGAATTTTTTGTAAGGGTCCCGCCTTACGAAATTTTAGCAAAATTTTTTTTTCGTAATTGATGCATTTTCTTCTATTTTTAGGTTGTGTCGGGACTCCTGATGACATTTTGAGACATTTTATACAACTACAGCACCAGAAATGTGCTGCTGAAGCAAGTCCGTTTTTTTGAATTTTTTGTAAGGGTCCCGCCTTACGAAATTTTAGCAAAAATTTTTTTCGTAAACGATGCATTTTTTTTCCATTTTTAGGTTGTGTCGGGACTCCTGATGACATTTTGAGACATTTTATACAACTACAGCACCAGAAATGTGCTGCTGAAGCAAGTCTGTTTTTTTAAATTTTTTGTAAGGGTCCCCCCTTACGAAATTTTAGCAAAAAAATGTTTCCGTAAACTATGCATTTTCTTCCATTTTTAGGTTGTGTCGGGACTCCTGATGACGTTTTGAGACATTTTATACAACTACAGCACCAGAAATGTGCAGCTGAAGCAAGGTTGTTAAGCCTTACGAAATTTTAGCAAAAATTTTTTTCCGTAACATATGCATTTTCTTCCATTTTTATGTTGTGTCGGGACTCCTGATGACGTTTTGAGACATTTTATACAACTACAGCACCAGAAATGTGCTGCTGAAGCAAGTCCGTTTTTTTGAATTTTTTGTAAGGGTCCCGCCTTACGAAATTTTAGCAAACATTTTTTTTCGTAATTGATGCATTTTGTTCTATTTTTAGGTTGTGTCGGGACTCCTGATGACATTTTGAGACATTTTATACAACTACAGCAGCAGAAATGTGCTGCTGAAACAAGTCCGTTTTTTTTAATTGTTTGCAAGGGTCCCCCCTTACAAAATTTTAGCAAAATTTTTTTTCCATAAAATATGCATTTTCTTCCATTTTTAGGTTGTGTCGGGACTCCTGGTGACGTTTTGAGACATTTTATACAACTACAGCACCAGAAATGTGCTGCTGAAGCAAGTCTGTTTTTTTTTTATTTTTTTGTAAGGGTCCCGCCTTACGAAATTTTAGCAAAAATTGTTTTTCGTAAGTGATGCATTTTCTTCTATTTTTAGGTTGTGTCGGGACTCCTGATGACATTTTGAGACATTTTATACAACTACAGCACCAGAAATGTGCTGCTGAAGCAAGTCTGTTTTTTTGAATTTTTTGTAAGGGTCCCGCCTTACGAAATTTTAGCAACATTTTTTTTCCGTAAACGATGCATTTTCTTCTATTTTTAGGTTGTGTCGGGACACCTGATGACATTTTGAGACATTTTATACAACTACAGCACCAGAAATGTGCTGCTGAAGCAAGTCTGTTTTTTTTTATTTTTTGTAAGGGTCCCCCCTTACGAAATTTTAGCAAACAATTTTTTCCGTAAAATATGCATTTTCTTCCATTTTTAGGTTATGTCGGGACTCCTGATGACGTTTTGAGACATTTTATACAACTACAGCAGCAGAAATGTGCTGCTGAAGCAAGTCTGTTTTTTTTAATTTTTTGTAAGGGTCCCGCCTTACGAAATTTTAGCAAAATTTTTTTTTCGTAATTGATGCATTTTCTTCTATTTTTAGGTTGTGTCGGGACTCCTGATGACGTTTTGAGACATTTTATACAACTACAGCACCAGAAATGTGCAGCTGAAGCAAATCCGTTTTTTTGAATTTTTTGTAGGGGTCCCCCCTAACGAAATTTTAGCAAACAATTTTTTCCGTAAAATATGCATTTTTTTCCATTTTTAGGTTGTGTCGGGACTCCTGATGACGTTTTGAGACATTTTATACAACTACAGCACCAGAAATGTGCTGCTGAAGCAAGTCCGTTTTTTTGAATTTTTTGTAAGGGTCCCGCCTTACGAAATTTTACCAAAAATTTATTTTCGTAATTGATCCATTTTCTTCTATTTTTAGGTTGTGTCGGGACTTCTGATGACGTTTTGAGACATTTTATACAACTACAGCACCAGAAATATGCTGCTGAAGCAAGTCCGTTTTTTTGAATTTTTTGTAAGTGTCCCCCCTTACGAAATTTTAGCAAAAATTGTTTTCCTTAAAAATGCATTTTCTTCCATTTTTATGTTGTGTCGGGACTCCTGATGACGTTTTGAGACATTTTATACAACTACAGTAGCAGAAATGTGCTGCTGAAGCAAGTCTGTTTTTTTGAATTTTTTGTAAGGGTCCCGCCTTAAGAAATTTTAGCAAACTTTTTTTTTCGTAATTGATGCATTTTGTTCTATTTTTAGGTTGTGTCGGGACTCCTGATGACATTTTGAGACATTTTATACAACTACAGCACCAGAAATGTGCTGCTGAAACAAGTCCGTTTTTTTTAATTGTTTGCAAGGGTCCCCCCTTACAAAATTTTAGCAAAATTTTTTTCCCATAAAATATGCATTTTCTTCCATTTTTAGGTTGTGTCGGGACACCTGATGACGTTTTGAGACATTTTATACAACTACAGCACCAGAAATGTGCTGCTGAAGCAAGTCCGTTTTTTTGAATTTTTTGTAAGGGTCCCCCCTTACGAAATTTTAGCAAAAATTTTTTTCCGTAAAATATGCATTTTCTTCCATTTTTAGGTTGTGTCGGGACTCCTGATGACGTTTTGAGACATTTTATACAACTACAGCACCAGAAATGTGCTGCTGAAGCAAGTCCGTTTTTTTGAATTTTTTGTAAGGGTACCCCCTTACGAAATTTTAGCAAAATTTTTTTTCCGTAAAATATGCATTTTCTTCCATTTTTAGGTTGTGTCGGGACTCCTGATGACGTTTTGAGACATTTTATACAACTACAGCACCAGAAATGTGCAGCTGAAGCAAGTCCGTTTTTTTGAATTTTTTGTAAGGGTCCCTCCCGCCTTACTAAATTTTAGAAAAAAAAAATTCCGTAAACTATGCATTTTCTTCTATTTTTAGGTTGTGTCGGGACACCTGATGACATTTTCAGACATTTTATACAACTACAGCAGCAGAAATGTGCTGCTGAAGCAAGTCTGTTTTTTTGAATTTTTTGTAAGGGTCCCGCCTTACGAAATTTTAGCAAAAAAAAATTTCCGTAAAATATGCATTTTCTTCTATCTTTAGGTTGTGTCGGGACTCCTGATGACGTTTTGAGACATTTTATACAACTACAGCAGCAGAAATGTGCTGCTGAAGCAAGTCTGTTTTTTTGAAATTTTTGTAAGGGTCCCGCCTTACGAAATTTTAGCAAAATTTTTTTTTCGTAATTGATGCATTTTCTTCTAGTTTTAGGTTGTGTCGGGACACCTGATGACGTTTTGAGACATTTTATACAACTACAGCAGCAGAAATGTGCTGCTGAAGCAACTCCGTTTTTTTTAATTTTTTGTAAGTGTAAGGGTACCCCCTTACGAAATTTTAGCAACATTTTTTTTCCGTAAACGATGCATTTTCTTCCATTTTTAGGTTGTGTCGGGACTCCTGATGACATTTTGAGACATTTTATACAACTACAGCACCAGAAATGTGCTGCTGAAGCAAGTCCGTTTTTTTGAATTTTTTGTAAGGGTCCCCCCTTACGAAATTTTAGCAAACATTTTTTTTCGTAATTGATGCATTTTCTTCTATTTTTAGGTTGTGTCGGGACTCCTGATGACATTTTGAGACATTTTATACAACTACAGCACCAGAAATGTGCTGCTGAAGCAAGTCTGTTTTTTTGAATTTTTTGTAAGGGTCCCGCCTTACGAAATTTTACCAAAAAATGATTTTCGTAATTGATCCATTTTCTTCTATTTTTAGGTTGTGTCGGGACTTCTGATGACGTTTTGAGACATTTTATACAACTACAGCACCAGAAATGTGCTGCTGAAGCAAGTCCATTTTTTTGAATTTTTTGTAAGGGTCCCCCCTTACGAAATTTTAGCAAACATTTTTTTTCGTAATTGATGCATTTTCTTCTATTTTTAGGTTGTGTCGGGACTCCTGATGACGTTTTGAGACATTTTATACAACTACAGCACCAGAAATGTGCTGCTGAAGCAAGTCCGTTTTTTTGAATTTTTTGTAAGGGTCCCGCCTTACGAAATTTTAGCAAAATTTTTTTTCCGTAAAATATGCATTTTCTTCCATTTTTAGGTTGTGTCGGGACACCTGATGACGTTTTGAGACATTTTATACAACTACAGCACCAGAAATGTGCTGCTGAAGCAAGTCTGTTTTTTTGAATTTTTTGTAAGGGTCCCCCCCTTACGAAATTTTAGCAAAAAATTTTTTCCTTAAAAATGCATTTTCTTCCATTTTTAGGTTGTGTCAGGACTCCTGATGACGTTTTGAGACTTTTTATACAACTACAGCACCAGAAATGTGCTGCTGAAGCAAGTCTGTTTTTTTGAATTTTTTGTAAGGGTCCCGCCTTATGAAATTTTAGCAACATTTTTTTTCCGTAAACTATGCATTTTCTTCTATTTTTAGGTTGTGTCGGGACACCTGATGACGTTTTGAGACATTTTATACAACTACAGCACCAGAAATGTGCTGCTGAAGCAAGGCTGTTTTTTTGAATTTTTTGTAAGGGTCCCGCCTTACGAAATTTTAGCAAAAATTTTTTTTCGTAATTGATGCATTTTCTTCTATTTTTAGGTTGTGTCGGGACTCCTGATGACGTTTTGAGACATTTTATACAACTACAGCACCAGAAATGTGCTGCTGAAGCAAATCCGTTTTTTTGAATTTTTTGTAAGGGTCCCGCCTTACGAAATTTTAGCAAAAAAATGTTTCCTTAAAAATGCATTTTCTTCCATTTTTAGGTTGTGTCGGGACTCCTGATGACATTTTGAGACATTTTATACAACTACAGCACCAGAAATGTGCTGCTGAAGCAAGTCCGTTTTTTTGAATTTTTTGTAAGGGTCCCGCCTTACTAAATTTTAGAAAAAAAAAAATTCCGTAAACTATGCATTTTTTTCTATTTTTAGGTTGTGTCGGGACACCTGATGACGTTTTGAGACATTTTATACAACTACAGAAGCAGAAATGTGCTGCTGAAGCAAGTCTGTTTTTTTGAATTTTTTGTAAGGGTCCCGCCTTACGAAATTTTAGCAAAAATTTTTTTCCGTAAACTATGCATTTTCTTCTATTTTTAGGTTGTGTCGGGACACCTGATGACATTTTGAGACATTTTATACAACTACAGCACCAGAAATGTGCTGCTGAAGCAAGTCTGTTTTTTTGAATTTTTTGTAAGGGTCCCCCCTTACGAAATTTTAGCAAAATTTTTTTTTCGTAATTGATGCATTTTCTTCTATTTTTAGGTTGTGTCGGGACTCCTGATGACATTTTGAGACATTTTATACAACTACAGCACCAGAAATGTGCTGCTGAAGCAAGTCCATTTTTTTAAATTTTTTGTAAGGGTCCCCCCTTACGAAATTTTAACAAAAAAATATTTCCGTAAACTATGCATTTTCTTCCATTTTTAGGTTGTGTCGGGACACCTGATGACGTTTTGAGACATTTTATACAACTACAGCACCAGAAATGTGCTGCTGAAGCAAGTCTGTTTTTTTGAATTTTTTGTAAGGGTCCCCCCTTACGAAAATTTAGCAACATTTTTTTTCGTAAACGATGCATTTTCTTCCATTTTTAGGTTGTGTCGGGACTCCTGATGACATTTTGAGACATTTTATACAACTACAGCACCAGAAATGTGCTGCTGAAGCAAGTCCATTTTTTAAAATTTTTTGTAAGTGTCCCCCCTTACGAAATTTTAGCAAAAAAATATTTCCGTAAACTATGCATTTTCTTACATTTTTAGGTTGTGTCGGGACTTCTGATGACGTTTTGAGACATTTTATACAACTACAGCACCAGAAATGTGCTGCTGAAGCAAGTCCGTTTTTTGGAATTTTTTGTAAGAGTCCCCCCTTACGAAATTTTAGCAAAAAAATATTTCCGTAAACTATGCATTTTCTTACATTTTTAGGTTGTGTCGGGACTTCTGATGACGTTTTGAGACATTTTATACAACTACATCACCATAAATGTGCTGCTGAAGCAAGTCCGTTTTTTTGAATTTTTTGTAAGGGTCCCCCCTTACGAATTTTTAGCAACATTTTTTTTCGTAAACGATGCATTTTCTTCTATTTTTAGGTTGTGTCGGGACACCTGATGACGTTTTGAGACATTTTATACAACTACAGCACCAGAAATGTGCTGCTGAAGCAAGTCCATTTTTTTTAATTTTTTGTAAGGGTCCCCCCTTACGAAATTTTAGCAAAAAAATAATTCCGTAAACTTTGCATTTTCTTCTATTTTTAGGTTGTGTCGGGACACCTGATGACGTTTTGAGACATTTTATACAACTACAGCACCAGAAATGTGCTGCTGAAGCAAGTCCGTTTTTTTGAATTTTTTGTAAGGGTCCCGCCTTACGAAATTTTAGCAAACATTTTTTTTCGTAATTGATGCATTTTCTTCTATTTTTAGGTTGTGTCGGGACACCTGATGACGTTTTGAGACATTTTATACAACTACAGCACCAGAAATGTGCAGCTGAAGCAAGTCCGTTTTTTTGAATTTTTTGTAAGGGTCCCGCCTTACGAAATTTTAGAAAAAAAAAAATTCCGTAAACTATGCATTTTCTTCTATTTTTAGGTTGTGTCGGGACACCTAATGACGTTTTGAGACATTTTATACAACTACAGCACCAGAAATGTGCAGCTGAAGCAAGTCCGTTTTTTTGAATTTTTTGTAAGGGTCCCCCCTTACGAAATTTTAGCAAAAATCTTTTTCGTAAACGATGCATTTTCTTCCATTTTTAGGTTGTGTCGGGACTCCTGATGACATTTTGAGACATTTTATACAACTACAGCACCAGAAATGTGCTGCTGAAGCAAGTCCATTTTTTAAAATTTTTTGTAAGGGTCCCCCCTTACGAAATTTTAGCAAAAAAATAATTCCGTAAACTTTACATTTTCTTCTATTTTTAGGTTGTGTCGGGACACCTGATGACGTTTTGAGACATTTTATACAACTACAGCACCAGAAATATGCAGCTGAAGCAAGTCCGTTTTTTTGAATTTTTTGTAAGGGTCCCGCCTTACGAAATTTTAGAAAAAAAAAAATTCCGTAAACTATGCATTTTCTTCTATTTTTAGGTTGTGTCGGGACTCCTGATGACATTTTGAGACATTTTATACAACTACAGCACCAGAAATGTGCTGCTGAAGCAAGTCTGTTTTTTTGAATTTTTTGTAAGGGTCCCGCCTTACGAAATTTTAGCAACATTTTTTTTCCGTAAACTATGCATTTTCTTCTATTTTTAGGTTGTGTCGGGACACCTGATGACGTTTTGAGACATTTTATACAACTACAGCAGCAGAAATGTGCTGCTGAAGCAAGTCTGTTTTTTTAAATTTTTTGTAAGGGTCCCCCCTTACGAAATTTTAGCAAACAATTTTTTCCGTAAAATATGCATTTTCTTCTATTTTTAGTTTGTGTCGGGACTCCTGATGACGTTTTGAGACATTTTATACAACTACAGCACCAGAAATGTGCAGCTGAAGCAAATCCGTTTTTTTGAATTTTTTGTAGGGGTCCCCCCTAACGAAATTTTAGCAAACAATTTTTTCCGTAAAATATGCATTTTCTTCCATTTTTAGGTTGTGTCGGGACTCCTGATGACGTTTTGAGACATTTTATACAACTACAGCACCAGAAATGTGCTGCTGAAGCAACTCCGTTTTTTTGAATTTTTTGTAAGGGTCCCGCTTTACGAAATTTTACCAAAAATTTATTTTCGTAATTGATCCATTTTCTTCTATTTTTAGGTTGTGTCGGGACTTCTGATGACGTTTTGAGACATTTTATACAACTACAGCACCAGAAATATGCTGCTGAAGCAAGTCCGTTTTTTTGAATTTTTTGAAGTGTCCCCCCTTACGAAATTTTAGCAAAAAAATATTTCCGTAAACTATGCATTTTCTTACATTTTTAGGTTGTGTCGGGACTCCTGATGACATTTTGAGACATTTTATACAACTACAGCACCAGAAATGTGCTGCTGAAGCAACTCCGTTTTTTTGAATTTTTTGTAAGGGTCCCCCCTTACGAAATTTTAGCAAACATTTTTTTTCGTAATTGATGCATTTTCTTGTATTTTTAGGGTGTGTCGGGACTCCTGATGACATTTTGAGACATTTTATACAACTACAGCACCAGAAATGTGCTGCTGAAGCAAGTCCGTTTTTTTGAATTTTTTGTAAGGGTCCCCCCTTACGAAATTTTAGCAAACAATTTTTTCCGTAAAATATGCATTTTCTTCCATTTTTAGGTTGTGTCGGGACTCCTGATGACGTTTTGAGACATTTTATACAACTACAGCACCAAAAATGTGCTGCTGAAGCAAGTCTGTTTTTTTGACATTTTTTGTAAGGGTCCCCCCTTACTAAATTTTAGAGAAAAAAAAGATTCCGTGAACTATGCATTTTCTTCTATTTTTAGGTTGTGTCGGGACACCTGATGACGTTTTGAGACATTTTATACAACTACAGCACCAGAAATGTGCTGCTGAAGCAAGTCCATTTTTTTTAATTTTTTGTAAGGGTCCCCCCTTACGAAATTTTAGCAAAAAAATAATTCCGTAAACTTTGCATTTTCTTCTATTTTTAGGTTGTGTCGGGACACCTGATGACGTTTTGAGACATTTTATACAACTACAGCACCAGAAATGTGCTGCTGAAGCAAGTCCGTTTTTTTGAATTTTTTGTAAGGGTCCCGCCTTACGAAATTTTAGCAAACATTTTTTTTCGTAATTGATGCATTTTCTTCTATTTTTAGGTTGTGTCGGGACACCTGATGACGTTTTGAGACATTTTATACAACTACAACACCAGAAATGTGCAGCTGAAGCAACTCCGTTTTTTTGAATTTTTTGTAAGGGTCCCGCCTTACGAAATTTTAGAAAAAAAAAAATTCCGTAAACTATGCATTTTCTTCTATTTTTAGGTTGTGTCGGGACACCTAATGACGTTTTGAGACATTTTATACAACTACAGCACCAGAAATGTGCAGCTGAAGCAAGTCCGTTTTTTTGAATTTTTTGTAAGGGTCCCCCCTTACGAAATTTTAGCAAAAATCTTTTTCGTAAACGATGCATTTTCTTCCATTTTTAGCTTGTGTCGGGACTCCTGATGACATTTTGAGACATTTTATACAACTACAGCACCAGAAATGTGCTGCTGAAGCAAGTCCATTTTTTAAAATTTTTTGTAAGGGTCCCCCCTTACGAAATTTTAGCAAAAAAATAATTCCGTAAACTTTGCATTTTCTTCTATTTTTAGGTTGTGTCGGGACACCTGATGACGTTTTGAGACATTTTATACAACTACAGCACCAGAAATATGCAGCTGAAGCAAGTCCGTTTTTTTGAATTTTTTGTAAGGGTCCCGCCTTACGAAATTTTAGAAAAAAAAAAATTCCGTAAACTATGCATTTTCTTCTATTTTTAGGTTGTGTCGGGACTCCTGATGACGTTTTGAGACATTTTATACAACTACAGCACCAGAAATGTGCTGCTGAAGCAAGTCCGTTTTTTTGAATTTTTTGTAAGGGTCCCGCCTTACGAAATTTTAGCAAACATTTTTTTTCGTAATTGATGCATTTTGTTCTATTTTTAGGTTGTGTCGGGACTCCTGATGACATTTTGAGACATTTTATACAACTACAGCACCAGAAATGTGCTGCTGAAACAAGTCCGTTTTTTTTAATTGTTTGCAAGGGTCCCCCCTTACAAAATTTTAGCAACATTTTTTTTCCATAAAATATGCATTTTCTTCCATTTTTAGGTTGTGTCGGGACTCCTGATGACATTTTGAGACATTTTATACAACTACAGCACCAGAAATGTGCAGCTGAAGCAAGTCCGTTTTTTTTTATTTTTTGTAAGGGTCCCCCCTTACGAAATTTTAGCAAACATTTTTTCCCGTAAAATATGGATTTTCTTCCATTTTTAGGTTGTGTCGGGACTCCTGATGACATTTTGAGACATTTTATACAACTACAGCACCAGAAATGTGCTGCTGAAGCAAGTCTGTTTTTTTGAATTTTTTGTAAGGGTCCCGCCTTACGAAATTTTAGCAACATTTTTTTTCCGTAAACTATGCATTTTCTTCTATTTTTAGGTTGTGTCGGGACACCTGATGACGTTTTGAGACATTTTATACAACTACAGCAGCAGAAATGTGCTGCTGAAGCAAGTCTGTTTTTTTAAATTTTTTGTAAGGGTCCCCCCTTACGAAATTTTAGCAAACAATTTTTTCCGTAAAATATGCATTTTCTTCCATTTTTAGGTTGTGTCGGGACTCCTGATGACGTTTTGAGACATTTTATACAACTACAGCAGCAGAAATGTGCTGCTGAAGCAAGTCTGGTTTTTTTAATTTTTTGTAAGGGTCCCGCCTTACGAAATTTTAGCAAAAATTTTTTTTCGTAATTGATGCATTTTCTTCTATTTTTAGTTTGTGTCGGGACTCCTGATGACGTTTTGAGACATTTTATACAACTACAGCACCAGAAATGTGCAGCTGAAGCAAATCCGTTTTTTTGAATTTTTTGTAGGGGTCCCCCCTAACGAAATTTTAGCAAACAATTTTTTCCGTAAAATATGCATTTTCTTCCATTTTTAGGTTGTGTCGGGACTCCTGATGACGTTTTGAGACATTTTATACAACTACAGCACCAGAAATGTGCTGCTGAAGCAACTCCGTTTTTTTGAATTTTTTGTAAGGGTCCCGCTTTACGAAATTTTACCAAAAATTTCTTTTCGTAATTGATCCATTTTCTTCTATTTTTAGGTTGTGTCGGGACTTCTGATGACGTTTTGAGACATTTTATACAACTACAGCACCAGAAATATGCTGCTGAAGCAAGTCCGTTTTTTTGAATTTTTTGAAGTGTCCCCCCTTACGAAATTTTAGCAAAAAAATATTTCCGTAAACTATGCATTTTCTTACATTTTTAGGTTGTGTCGGGACTCCTGATGACATTTTGAGACATTTTATACAACTACAGCACCAGAAATGTGCTGCTGAAGCAACTCCGTTTTTTTGAATTTTTTGTAAGGGTCCCCCCTTACGAAATTTTAGCAAACATTTTTTTTCGTAATTGATGCATTTTCTTGTATTTTTAGGGTGTGTCGGGACTCCTGATGACATTTTGAGACATTTTATACAACTACAGCACCAGAAATGTGCTGCTGAAGCAAGTCCGTTTTTTTGAATTTTTTGTAAGGGTCCCCCCTTACGAAATTTTAGCAAACAATTTTTTCCGTAAAATATGCATTTTCTTCCATTTTTAGGTTGTGTCGGGACTCCTGATGACGTTTTGAGACATTTTATACAACTACAGCACCAAAAATGTGCTGCTGAAGCAAGTCTGTTTTTTTGACATTTTTTGTAAGGGTCCCCCCTTACTAAATTTTAGAGAAAAAAAAGATTCCGTGAACTATGCATTTTCTTCTATTTTTAGGTTGTGTCGGGACACCTGATGACGTTTTGAGACATTTTATACAACTACAGCACCAGAAATGTGCTGCTGAAGCAACTCCGTTTTTTTGAATTTTTTGTAAGGGTCCCGCTTTACGAAATTTTACCAAAAATTTCTTTTCGTAATTGATCCATTTTCTTCTATTTTTAGGTTGTGTCGGGACTTCTGATGACGTTTTGAGACATTTTATACAACTACAGCACCAGAAATATGCTGCTGAAGCAAGTCCGTTTTTTTGAATTTTTTGAAGTGTCCCCCCTTACGAAATTTTAGCAAAAAAATATTTCCGTAAACTATGCATTTTCTTACATTTTTAGGTTGTGTCGGGACTCCTGATGACATTTTGAGACATTTTATACAACTACAGCACCAGAAATGTGCTGCTGAAGCAACTCCGTTTTTTTGAATTTTTTGTAAGGGTCCCCCCTTACGAAATTTTAGCAAACATTTTTTTTCGTAATTGATGCATTTTCTTGTATTTTTAGGGTGTGTCGGGACTCCTGATGACATTTTGAGACATTTTATACAACTACAGCACCAGAAATGTGCTGCTGAAGCAAGTCCGTTTTTTTGAATTTTTTGTAAGGGTCCCCCCTTACGAAATTTTAGCAAACAATTTTTTCCGTAAAATATGCATTTTCTTCCATTTTTAGGTTGTGTCGGGACTCCTGATGACGTTTTGAGACATTTTATACAACTACAGCACCAAAAATGTGCTGCTGAAGCAAGTCTGTTTTTTTGACATTTTTTGTAAGGGTCCCCCCTTACTAAATTTTAGAGAAAAAAAAGATTCCGTGAACTATGCATTTTCTTCTATTTTTAGGTTGTGTCGGGACACCTGATGACGTTTTGAGACATTTTATACAACTACAGCACCAGAAATGTGCTGCTGAAGCAAGTCTGTTTTTTTTAATTTTTTGTAAGGGTCCCGCCTTACGAAATTTTAGCAAAAAATTTTTTTCGGAATTGATGCATTTTCTTCTATTTTTAGGTTGTGTCGGGACTCCTGATGACGTTTTGAGACATTTTATACAACTACAGCACCAGAAATGTGCTGCTGAAGCAAGTCTGTTTTTTTGAATTTTTTGTAAGGGTCCCGCCTTACGAAATTTTAGCAAAATTTTTTTTTCGTAATTGATGCATTTTCTTCTATTTTTAGGTTGTGTCGGGACTCCTGATGACATTTTGAGACATTTTATACAACTACAGCACCAGAAATGTGCTGCTGAAGCAAGTCCGTTTTTTTGAATTTTTTGTAAGGGTCCCGCCTTACGAAATTTTAGCAAAAATTTTTTTCGTAAACGATGCATTTTTTTTCCATTTTTAGGTTGTGTCGGGACTCCTGATGACATTTTGAGACATTTTATACAACTACAGCACCAGAAATGTGCTGCTGAAGCAAGTCTGTTTTTTTAAATTTTTTGTAAGGGTCCCCCCTTACGAAATTTTAGCAAAAAAATGTTTCCGTAAACTATGCATTTTCTTCCATTTTTAGGTTGTGTCGGGACTCCTGATGACGTTTTGAGACATTTTATACAACTACAGCACCAGAAATGTGCAGCTGAAGCAAGGTTGTTAAGCCTTACGAAATTTTAGCAAAAATTTTTTTCCGTAACATATGCATTTTCTTCCATTTTTATGTTGTGTCGGGACTCCTGATGACGTTTTGAGACATTTTATACAACTACAGCACCAGAAATGTGCTGCTGAAGCAAGTCCGTTTTTTTGAATTTTTTGTAAGGGTCCCGCCTTACGAAATTTTAGCAAACATTTTTTTTCGTAATTGATGCATTTTGTTCTATTTTTAGGTTGTGTCGGGACTCCTGATGACATTTTGAGACATTTTATACAACTACAGCAGCAGAAATGTGCTGCTGAAACAAGTCCGTTTTTTTTAATTGTTTGCAAGGGTCCCCCCTTACAAAATTTTAGCAAAATTTTTTTTCCATAAAATATGCATTTTCTTCCATTTTTAGGTTGTGTCGGGACTCCTGGTGACGTTTTGAGACATTTTATACAACTACAGCACCAGAAATGTGCTGCTGAAGCAAGTCTGTTTTTTTTTTATTTTTTTGTAAGGGTCCCGCCTTACGAAATTTTAGCAAAAATTGTTTTTCGTAAGTGATGCATTTTCTTCTATTTTTAGGTTGTGTCGGGACTCCTGATGACATTTTGAGACATTTTATACAACTACAGCACCAGAAATGTGCTGCTGAAGCAAGTCTGTTTTTTTGAATTTTTTGTAAGGGTCCCGCCTTACGAAATTTTAGCAACATTTTTTTTCCGTAAACGATGCATTTTCTTCTATTTTTAGGTTGTGTCGGGACACCTGATGACATTTTGAGACATTTTATACAACTACAGCACCAGAAATGTGCTGCTGAAGCAAGTCTGTTTTTTTTTATTTTTTGTAAGGGTCCCCCCTTACGAAATTTTAGCAAACAATTTTTTCCGTAAAATATGCATTTTCTTCCATTTTTAGGTTATGTCGGGACTCCTGATGACGTTTTGAGACATTTTATACAACTACAGCAGCAGAAATGTGCTGCTGAAGCAAGTCTGTTTTTTTTAATTTTTTGTAAGGGTCCCGCCTTACGAAATTTTAGCAAAATTTTTTTTTCGTAATTGATGCATTTTCTTCTATTTTTAGGTTGTGTCGGGACTCCTGATGACGTTTTGAGACATTTTATACAACTACAGCACCAGAAATGTGCAGCTGAAGCAAATCCGTTTTTTTGAATTTTTTGTAGGGGTCCCCCCTAACGAAATTTTAGCAAACAATTTTTTCCGTAAAATATGCATTTTTTTCCATTTTTAGGTTGTGTCGGGACTCCTGATGACGTTTTGAGACATTTTATACAACTACAGCACCAGAAATGTGCTGCTGAAGCAAGTCCGTTTTTTTGAATTTTTTGTAAGGGTCCCGCCTTACGAAATTTTACCAAAAATTTATTTTCGTAATTGATCCATTTTCTTCTATTTTTAGGTTGTGTCGGGACTTCTGATGACGTTTTGAGACATTTTATACAACTACAGCACCAGAAATATGCTGCTGAAGCAAGTCCGTTTTTTTGAATTTTTTGTAAGTGTCCCCCCTTACGAAATTTTAGCAAAAATTGTTTTCCTTAAAAATGCATTTTCTTCCATTTTTATGTTGTGTCGGGACTCCTGATGACGTTTTGAGACATTTTATACAACTACAGTAGCAGAAATGTGCTGCTGAAGCAAGTCTGTTTTTTTGAATTTTTTGTAAGGGTCCCGCCTTAAGAAATTTTAGCAAACTTTTTTTTTCGTAATTGATGCATTTTGTTCTATTTTTAGGTTGTGTCGGGACTCCTGATGACATTTTGAGACATTTTATACAACTACAGCACCAGAAATGTGCTGCTGAAACAAGTCCGTTTTTTTTAATTGTTTGCAAGGGTCCCCCCTTACAAAATTTTAGCAAAATTTTTTTCCCATAAAATATGCATTTTCTTCCATTTTTAGGTTGTGTCGGGACACCTGATGACGTTTTGAGACATTTTATACAACTACAGCACCAGAAATGTGCTGCTGAAGCAAGTCCGTTTTTTTGAATTTTTTGTAAGGGTCCCCCCTTACGAAATTTTAGCAAAAATTTTTTTCCGTAAAATATGCATTTTCTTCCATTTTTAGGTTGTGTCGGGACTCCTGATGACGTTTTGAGACATTTTATACAACTACAGCACCAGAAATGTGCTGCTGAAGCAAGTCCGTTTTTTTGAATTTTTTGTAAGGGTACCCCCTTACGAAATTTTAGCAAAATTTTTTTTCCGTAAAATATGCATTTTCTTCCATTTTTAGGTTGTGTCGGGACTCCTGATGACGTTTTGAGACATTTTATACAACTACAGCACCAGAAATGTGCAGCTGAAGCAAGTCCGTTTTTTTGAATTTTTTGTAAGGGTCCCTCCCGCCTTACTAAATTTTAGAAAAAAAAAATTCCGTAAACTATGCATTTTCTTCTATTTTTAGGTTGTGTCGGGACACCTGATGACATTTTCAGACATTTTATACAACTACAGCAGCAGAAATGTGCTGCTGAAGCAAGTCTGTTTTTTTGAATTTTTTGTAAGGGTCCCGCCTTACGAAATTTTAGCAAAAAAAAATTTCCGTAAAATATGCATTTTCTTCTATCTTTAGGTTGTGTCGGGACTCCTGATGACGTTTTGAGACATTTTATACAACTACAGCAGCAGAAATGTGCTGCTGAAGCAAGTCTGTTTTTTTGAAATTTTTGTAAGGGTCCCGCCTTACGAAATTTTAGCAAAATTTTTTTTTCGTAATTGATGCATTTTCTTCTAGTTTTAGGTTGTGTCGGGACACCTGATGACGTTTTGAGACATTTTATACAACTACAGCAGCAGAAATGTGCTGCTGAAGCAACTCCGTTTTTTTTAATTTTTTGTAAGTGTAAGGGTACCCCCTTACGAAATTTTAGCAACATTTTTTTTCCGTAAACGATGCATTTTCTTCCATTTTTAGGTTGTGTCGGGACTCCTGATGACATTTTGAGACATTTTATACAACTACAGCACCAGAAATGTGCTGCTGAAGCAAGTCCGTTTTTTTGAATTTTTTGTAAGGGTCCCCCCTTACGAAATTTTAGCAAACATTTTTTTTCGTAATTGATGCATTTTCTTCTATTTTTAGGTTGTGTCGGGACTCCTGATGACATTTTGAGACATTTTATACAACTACAGCACCAGAAATGTGCTGCTGAAGCAAGTCTGTTTTTTTGAATTTTTTGTAAGGGTCCCGCCTTACGAAATTTTACCAAAAAATGATTTTCGTAATTGATCCATTTTCTTCTATTTTTAGGTTGTGTCGGGACTTCTGATGACGTTTTGAGACATTTTATACAACTACAGCACCAGAAATGTGCTGCTGAAGCAAGTCCATTTTTTTGAATTTTTTGTAAGGGTCCCCCCTTACGAAATTTTAGCAAACATTTTTTTTCGTAATTGATGCATTTTCTTCTATTTTTAGGTTGTGTCGGGACTCCTGATGACGTTTTGAGACATTTTATACAACTACAGCACCAGAAATGTGCTGCTGAAGCAAGTCCGTTTTTTTGAATTTTTTGTAAGGGTCCCGCCTTACGAAATTTTAGCAAAATTTTTTTTCCGTAAAATATGCATTTTCTTCCATTTTTAGGTTGTGTCGGGACACCTGATGACGTTTTGAGACATTTTATACAACTACAGCACCAGAAATGTGCTGCTGAAGCAAGTCTGTTTTTTTGAATTTTTTGTAAGGGTCCCCCCCTTACGAAATTTTAGCAAAAAATTTTTTCCTTAAAAATGCATTTTCTTCCATTTTTAGGTTGTGTCAGGACTCCTGATGACGTTTTGAGACTTTTTATACAACTACAGCACCAGAAATGTGCTGCTGAAGCAAGTCTGTTTTTTTGAATTTTTTGTAAGGGTCCCGCCTTATGAAATTTTAGCAACATTTTTTTTCCGTAAACTATGCATTTTCTTCTATTTTTAGGTTGTGTCGGGACACCTGATGACGTTTTGAGACATTTTATACAACTACAGCACCAGAAATGTGCTGCTGAAGCAAGGCTGTTTTTTTGAATTTTTTGTAAGGGTCCCGCCTTACGAAATTTTAGCAAAAATTTTTTTTCGTAATTGATGCATTTTCTTCTATTTTTAGGTTGTGTCGGGACTCCTGATGACGTTTTGAGACATTTTATACAACTACAGCACCAGAAATGTGCTGCTGAAGCAAATCCGTTTTTTTGAATTTTTTGTAAGGGTCCCGCCTTACGAAATTTTAGCAAAAAAATGTTTCCTTAAAAATGCATTTTCTTCCATTTTTAGGTTGTGTCGGGACTCCTGATGACATTTTGAGACATTTTATACAACTACAGCACCAGAAATGTGCTGCTGAAGCAAGTCCGTTTTTTTTTTTAATTTTTTGTAAGGGTCCCCCCTTTGGCAAGAGGCAATTGATTTGCAGTGTACTGCCACAAGTGGTGTAAAAGTGTATTACAACTGAGAAACAGATGGTTAATAAACGCTGCTTTACATCCATCCCATCAGGAGAAAGGTGGGTAAAGTGCCTTGCCCAAGGACACCAACGGCCGTGACAAGGGTGGCGGAAGCTGGATTGGAACCAGTTGCTGGCACGACCGCTCTGCCATCTGAGCCACACCGCCCCAATTAACTGTACAATCACAGCTGATTCAGATCACAGAGTAAATTGCTGTAAAGATATATTAGCCAGCATCATGGTGGTCTCCTGCAAGCATCACTCAACCCAGCAGGAGTCCACTGTGACCTCGCCTCACTTTGACGTGGACCACAGACCACGGACACCAAGTCCAACTTGTCCTCTGGTCGCTGCAGCAAAGACGCGAGAACGACAATGCGGCGCACGTTCAACGTTTCAAAGAGACACAAGGTGAAAAACCTCGCGGTCCAAACCCTGAGGCTGACCCGTGAAGCTCCAAGGCAGCGTCTTTCTTTCTTACCCCGGCTCGGTCGTACGCTGCGGGAGAACATCCTCGATCGGGTAAGCCGCCGCGGGCAGGTCGCCGTTCGCCTCCGCCGGTGCCACCGGTGGCTGGGGCTCAGCCGCCACCACCTCCGCCTCCTCCATCAGAATAAGTCGCAGCTCAGCCTCCGCGCGTCTGCTCCGAGTCGGCGCTCCCGCCTCGACATCATCGCTGCGTTAATATTTGAGCACTCCAGCAGCAGGTACACTGCATCCTCATCCTCATCCTCATCCTCATCCTCATCCTCATCCTCATCCTCATCACCCCCTCCCCTCCAGCAAACATTCCTCCACATGGAGGGAGCAACAACCGGCAGCTGGAAGACTCCAAACACAACAAGAGACACCCGAGACGGACCCAAAGTGTGCAAAAAGAGACAGACCTTGCACATAGAGACAACGGAGAGGGGACATTGGAGGCATAGAGGAGGGGTGTCCAAACTATGGCCCGCGGGCGTGTTCATTTTTGCCCGCCAGACGTGGCAAGTTTAATAATAAATCTGTCTACGTGGTTGAGTTTTAGATGATTGATGAGCCTTTTGTTTGCTGTTTTGTGTGTTGCTGCACCATGTTGGGGCCATTCGGATGTGCAGTTGTCTGTGGCTTCTGGGGTTGTACGGTAATAATAATCTATCCATCCATCCATCCATCTTCTTCCGCTTATCCGAGGTCGGGTCGCGGGGGCAGCAGCCTAAGCAGGGAAGCCCAGACTTCCCTCTCCCCAGCCACTTCGTCCAGCTCCTCCCGGGGGATCCCGAGGCGTTCCCAGGCCAGCCGGGAGAAATAGTCTTCCCAGCGTGTCCTGGGTCTTCCCCGTGGCCTCCTACCGGTCGGACGTGCCCGAAACACCTTCCTAGGGAGGCGTTCGGGTGGCATCCTGACCAGATGCCCGAACCACCTCATCTGGCTCCTCTCCATGTGGAGGAGCAGCGGCTTTACTTTGAGCTCCCCCCGGATGGCAGAGCTTCTCACCCTATCTCTAAGGGAGAGCCCCGCCACCCGGCGGAGGAAACTCATTTCGGCCGCCTGTACCCGTGATCTTTTCCTTTCGGTCATGACCCAAAGCTCATGACCATAGGTGAGGATGGGAACGTAGATCGACCGGTAAATCGAGAGCTTTGCCTTCCGGCTCAGCTCCTTCTTCACCACAACGGATCGATACAGCGTCCGCATTACTGAAGACGCCGCACCGATCCGCCTGTCGATCTCACGATCCACTCTTCCCCCACTCGTGAACAAGACTCCGAGGTACTTGAACTCCTCCACTTGGGGCAAGATCTCCTCCCCAACCCGGAGATGGCACTCCACCCTTTTCCGGGAGAGAACCATGGACTCGGACTTGGAGGTGCTGATTCCCATCCCAGTCGCTTCACACTCGGCTGCGAACCAATCCAGTGAGAGCTGAAGATCTTGGCCGGAGGAAGCCATCAGGACCACATCATCTGCAAATAGCAGAGACCTAATCCTGCAGCCACCAAACCAGATCCCCTCAACGCCTTGACTGCGCCTAGAAATTCTGTCCATAAAGGTTATGAACAGAATGGGTGACAAAGGGCAGCCTTGGCGGAGTCCAACCCTCACTGGAAACGTGTCCGACTTACTACCGGCAATGCGGACCAAGCTCTGGCACTGATCATACAGGGAGCGAACTGCCACAATAAGACAGTCCGATACCCCATACTCTCTGAGCACTCCCCACAGGACTTCCCGAGGGACACGGTCGAATGCCTTCTCCAAGTCCACAAAGCACATGTAGACTGGTTGGGCAAACTCCCATGCACCCTCAAGGACCCTGCCGAGAGTATAGAGCTGGTCCACAGTTCCACGACCAGGACGAAAACCACACTGTTCCTCCTGAATCCGAGGTTCGACTATCCGGCGTAGCCTCCTCTCCAGTACACCTGAATAGACCTTACCGGGAAGGCTGAGGAGTGTGATCCCACGATAGTTGGAACACACCCTCCGGTTCCCCTTCTTAAAGAGAGGAACCACCACCCCGGTCTGCCAATCCAGAGGTACCGCCCCCGATAATAATAATAATAGATTTTATTTGTAAAAAGCACTTTACATTGAGCAAACAACCTCATACCTGCCAACTTTTGAAATCAGAAAAACCTAGTAGCCAGGGTCCAGGGGCCACAGGCCCCGGTAGGTCCAGGACAAAGTCCTGGTGGGGGGTTCAGTTTTTTCGCCCCCCCGACGCAAAATGATTATTAGTATTCAGACAGGTTAAAATGTTGCTAAAACCATCACTTTTCTATCAGTCACAGTGACTTTTCAAAACAAAAATATTACAGCAAAAATCATATGGGTTGATTGACATGTTTATTCTGTAAGCTAACTTCAATAGTTTGAAATTATTTTGACAGTTAATGCCAGTTATCCTGTCAACCTTTCACAAGACTTCAATTTGTTCATTGAAAGTATAAACACTTTTTACAGTAAACAAATGGTAAAACAGTACTAAACAATTCCATTAAAAAAAAAAAATTGGTGTCATTATTAACTTTCTGTCCAAGCTTGTATAATCTACTGCCTTGTTCAATTGTAAAAAATATTCTGTGCCTAAAATTCACATTTCTATCACAATTATCATACTGTAAACATGGTAAGCTAACTTCATTAAAATTAATAGTCCTGTCAATAGCATGGAATTACAATTCAAATGTCGTTTTTTTGTAAGCCTTTCAAAAGAATTCAAAATATGAAAAATGAATGAAAATTAATTGAAGCCATCAGACACTTGAAAAGTGGCACATCACATCTCTAATGTAATCATTTGAACTTTTCAACAGAAATAGCACTGCAAAAATATTAAGGACATACTTCTGTATTTTGGTAGTTATGCTGTCAACATTTAACAAGATTTCTTCAACTTGGACTTGAAAGCATAAATAGTATAAACACTTTTAACAGTATAACAGTACTAAACAATTCCAATAGATAACATTGGTGTCATTACCTTTTTGTGGCTAAAATCCAAATTTAGTAACAACATTAGACTTGTGTTTTTTTGTCCCAACGTGGTCTTCTACATCGCTAATTCCTCCGTGTCCAATCGAAAAATCTTGTCTGCACAAGGTGCAATTCGCGTAGTTTTCACCCTTTTTGGAACGGATAATTATTCCCGGATAGGCTTTTGAATATTCTTCATGGAATGACTGCAGTTTTCTTTTCGGTTTAAGACTCGTTTGCGATTTTTTCTCCGGCTGATTCCACGATCGTTCGCTCGTTTGGAAACAATGGCAACTGGTGCCTCGTGCTTGGCAGCGGTGCTATAAATAGCCTCGCGCACGGCATTCGGAATGGCTCGATAGGAAGTTACGGGAAGCAGTGTCGATTGTCATTGTTGTTACGCGATTTCGTGAATAAAAAAAAAAAAAAAAAAAAAAAAATTTAATTAATGAAAAACCATATTTTTTATCAATGCAACCGTAACCCGGAATAGGTTGATGAAAACCGTACTATCCATCCATCCATTTTCTACCGCGTATTCCCTTGTGGGGTCGCGGGGGGCGCTGGAGCCTATCTCAGCTACAATCGGGCGGAAGGCAGGGGTACACCCTGGACAAGTCGCCACCTCATCGCAGGGCCAACACAGATAGATTATTGTTGTGTGAATGTCCAATAATTCACACATATAAGATTCTACACTAAACATAATCTATGTATTAATATTGTGTGAATGTCCAAACATTCATATATATATATATATATATAAGATTATACACCCAAAATAATCTATTATTATTATTATTATTATTATTATTATAATTACGGGAAAACCGGAGTAGTTGGCAGGTATGCAACCTCAAAGTGCTAGAGTGTATAAAAAAAACAACTAAATAAAAAATAAAAAGATAATATAAATAAATAAAAAATAAAAACTATAACAGCCAAATAGCTAAAACTAGTATGCATATATCTAAAATAAAAAAAAGGCTTTTTTAAAAATAAGCGTTTTTTAAGCCTTTTTTTAAAGCATCCACAGTCTGTGGTGCCCTCAGGTGGTCAGGGAGAGCGTTCCACAGACTGGGAGCGGCGGAGCAGAAAGCCCGGTCTCCTATTGTTCGTAGCTTTGTCCTCGGGAGGTTGGAGGAGGTTAGCCTGTCCGGAGCGGAGGTGTCGTGTGGAGGATTTGGGGGTGAGTAGTTCTTTGAGGTAGAGGGGGGGGGGGCATTTCCATGGAGGCACTGGTATTAGTATAGTACCGCGACACTAATGAATCATATTCTGTACTATACCGCCTCTGAAACGTACCGATCTACCCCCCTGCCACCCCGCGGTCGTCACGTCATGTCATTGCTGGTTTACGATCAGAGGAGCATGTTTGGCACCGCACACACACGGAGTACTTACAAGCAGACACAGCGTGTAGACAGAAAAGTGAGAACAAACGCATTTTGGCTAAAAAAACTAACGATAAAGGTGAAGTTATAACACTGAAACGCCCACCGTAAGAGGTGCTTTAAGACATGGCTAGCTAGTGTTTTAGTTACTTCCAAATCACTAATCCTGGCCTCCATGGCAACAAATAACGTAAGTTTCTTACAAGTATCATTATCACTGCAGGACGAGGAATAGCTAAACATGCTTCTTTTAAACAGGACAATACTGCCATCTACTGTACATGCATATGTGACCCACCCGTAATGTGTCACATTTTTGTGTTGATTTATTTATTTTATTTTGTGGTTTGAATTTGTTTTTGGGAGCTGTCATTACACATTTATCAGTATTCACATTGGTCAGTAGGGGTCAGTAGGGCGTTTCTTTCCGATTGAATGCTATCACCTGCAGACCGGAAGTGTCTTGTCATTCTGATGAGCGCGACCAGTCTGTGAACAATTGAAACTGTCCTGTGTGCTTTTTCCTCCTGTATAACAGGTTAGTTTTGGTGAATCAACTCACTGAATAATATCCATGTGATCTTTATAAGTTTAAGTACACATTCTGATGGTGGAGCCTAACTCTAAAGTGTTTGTGAGTTGTAGTTTGTAAATGAACACTGAAATTCAAGTATTCATTTTATATATATATATATATATATATATATATATATATATATATATATATATATATATATATATGTATGTATGTGTGGGGAAAAAAATCACAAGACTACTTCATCTCTACAGGCCTGTTTCATGAGGGGTTCCCTCAATCATCAGGAGATTTTAATGGGAGCATTCACATACCATGGTTTATATAGGGCACAGAGTGGGTGGGTACAGGCTGGCGTAGGGGCGTGGTGATTGGCTCATGTGTTACCTAGGAGGTGTTTCCGTCTGTGGCGGCATGCTGATACAATTTCGCTGCGCTTGTTGAGGGATGACAGGTCTGGACGGTAAATAATAAACAGTTTCTCTTTCAAGCATAGGTTGCATCTTTTATTACCACTATTGTAAGGTGTGCTGGATGCAAGAATTTGCCATGTTATTGAATATTCAACATTATTGTCTTTGAGGTCCCAAATGTGTTTGCTGAGTTCTGTGGTATTCCGCAGGTTTTGGTTCCTGAAAGAAGCCTTGTGATTGTTCCATCTGGTTTTAAACTCTCCCTCGGTTAATCCTACATATGTGTCGGATGTGTTAATGTCCTTGCGTGTTACCTTAGATTGGTAAACAACTGATGTTTGTAAGCACCCCCCGTTGAGAGGGCAATCAGGTTTCTTGCGGCAGTTGCAGCCTTTGTTGGTTTTGGGGTCGCTCTGTCCGGGGGCCGACAGCTCATTTGCAATTGTTTTGTTGTGGTTTGAGATAATTTGTCGTATATTGTTCATACAGCTGTAGCTCAGTTTAATGTTGTTCTTGTTGAATACTTTTCTTAGGGTGTTGCCTTTGGGGAAGTGTTTGTCAATCAGACTGAGGAATTTGTGGCCAATGTTAGTTGAGACGTTTTTTGCTGTATGGGGGGGTTGTACC